>NW_015173695.1:799350-839454 GCF_001447785.1 Gekko japonicus | reverse complement strand
TTCAGGGAGATATGCTGGACATATGCAGACCTAATATCAAATCAACCACTAGAGGGAGCTTAGGCTAGTGAGCGATGCTAAAAACAACAAAAAAGGATTCTTTTCTTATGTTCAAAGTAAGAAAAAGAGCAAGGACATGGTAGGCCTATTGTGGGGACAGGAAAGTGAAATTGTAACAGGTGGTGAAGAGAGGGCAGAACTGCTCAATTCCTACTTTTCCTCAGTCTTACCTTGCGAGGGAAATGGTGCTCAACATGGCAAAAACATAACACATGATGAGGGAAGGGAGTTGCAGCCTAGGATCGGCATAGGGGTAGTACTTCCCCCGTTGCTGAGGAGACTAGATGTCACGCAGAACATGGACCTGATCTGCATCTGAATTGCCGTTTCCTGTTGATGGTGCCTTGTTCACCTGGTAAAGCCAAGATTCATTTGCACATCAAGGAGGGCACAGGAAGCCGAGACTTCACACCTGGCCAGATGGTGTTCCATGAGATAGAGTGTAGAGTTTCAAATATCGCCCAACCCATAGAATACCTGTCCCTTTTTACATGCATCAATGAGGGAGGTCATGGGATGGACTTGTAAGTAGGTGGGATTTCAGTTTGGAAAGGTGCCACCCACCTGGAAATTCAACTATAAAAGTAAAGACCAAACATTAGGCTTTTGCTAGCCACCTCTCCTCTCATCGACTCCTTTATACTTTGAATTCCTGTCTTGCTATTCAACAACCCTTTCCTTCTATTAATGATCTCTTTGAACTGCAGCCAAAGAGATCCACACACACACACTTGACTGGCAGGTTCTGGAACAGTGTGACTTAGGTAAACTTCTAGACACTATTCTCTATCCCTTTATTTTTCATTGTAACAGACAAGACTTCTGGAACAGGTGAGCATGAACCGATACCTACCTACCTCCAAGTAAATGAGAAACTATTTTCTATCTCTGTAACTCTAAAGGAAACTTGACTGTATGCGAATGAGAGACTGATTTTGTGTGTAGGTGATTTTGATATTACTCAGTAAAAGGACTATTTGTTTTGGAAAAACAACCAGTCTCGTCTCCATCACTGGGACTCTGTGGGTAGACCCAACCTCCATAAACGTTGGCCAGAGCTTCACGTTAAATTTAGTTGCAAACTGTCGTAAATTAGGCAGTTCATGTAACAGCACTTAGAAAGGACAGCTGTGATTACTAAGAGCCAGAATGGGTTTCTCAAGAGCAAGTCATGCCAGACTAACATTATCTCTTTTTTCAAGAAAGTTACTACCTTGCTGAATCAGGGGTTTGTTGTAGACATCGTTTATCTTGATCAGGTTCCACATGATATGCTTGTTGGCAAATTGGTAAAATGTGGTTTGTATCCTATTACTGTTAGGTGGGTCTGTAACTGGTTGACAGATCACACCCAAAGAGTGCTTGTGAATGGTTCCTCATACTCTTGGAAAGGAGGGACAAGTGGAGTACCTCAAGGATCTGTCCTGGGACCTATCTTTATAAATTATTTGGATGAAGAGAATGGAGGGAATGCTTATTAAATTTACAGACGATACTAAATTGAGAGGGGTAGCAAATACGGTAGAAGACAGAGTCAGGATACGAGATGATCTTGACAGGCTGGAAAACTAATAAAATGAATTTCGTTAGTTGCTGTAGATTTTCCGGGTTGTGTGGCCATGGTCTTGGCATTGTAGAACCTGATGTTTCACCAGTAGCTGTGACTGGCATCCTCAGAGGTATAACACAGAAAGATAGAGTACTCTCCGTGTCAATGAATTTCAATGAGGAGAAATGTAAAATTCTGCATTTAGGTTGGAAAAATCAAATGCATAATTATAGGATGGGGGAGACTATGGGGAAAGTCCTATGGGGAAAGGTTGAAGGAGCTGGGTATGTTTTCCCTGGAGAAGAGACAACTGAGAGGTGATATGATAACCATCTTCAAACACTTGAAGGACTGTCATATAGAGGATGGTGCAGAGTTGTTTTCTGTTGCCCCAGAAGGTCAGACCAGAACCAACGAGTTGAAATTAAATCAAAATAGTTTTCTACTAAACATTAGGAAGAACTTCCTCACAGTTACAGCAGTACCTCACAGGAACAGGCTCGGGAGGTGGTGGGCTCTTCTTCTTTGGAGGTTTTCAAACAGAGGCTAGAAGGCCATCTGACAGCAATGCTGATTCTGTGAACTTAGGCAGAACACAAGAAGGGAGGGCAGGAAGGGTTATATCAGTGCTTAGTTCTTGTGGCCCTTTCTTACACACCCAAGGAAATGCTGATCACCACTTTGGGGTCAGGAAGCAATTGTTCTCCAGGTCAGTTTGGTCCCCAGTGATCCTGGAGGGTTTTCTCCCCTTTTTCTGGGCATAGAACCGGGGTCACTGGGGGTGTGGAGGGGAGGTATTTGTGAATTTCCTGCATTGTGCAGGCGGTTGGACTAGATGACCCTGGAGGTCCCTTCCAACTCTATGATTCTAAAAGTTGCCTTTCAGAGAAGGCTACCGTTAGTGGCTGCCTTTTTCATGGACAACCACCATTTAACCCAGAGCAGTCTGGAAAACTCTTGTTTGTGTAGATTCAGGTGGGGAGCTGTGTTAGTCTGAAGCAACAGAACAAAATTTGAGTCCAATGGCGCCTTTAAGACCAACAAAGTTTTATTCTGGGTATACCCAGAGTAAAACTTTGTGGGTCTTAAAGATTGTTGGACTCAAACTTGTACTCAAACATGCCCACCCACAAACGCCCCCCCCAAATCCCCCCCTGGAACAAGGAGGGGACCTGGCAACCCTAGATCCAACCAGAGTTAGACATTGCAATAACTTGAATTTGTTGGTTGGCACCAAGAGGGGTTTGTAGCTAGCTTATTAACCATACTTTGCATTAAGTGGTTTGTTGTGATGACTGAATTCACAAATTACAATTGAATATAATTTTCCTTGGTGGCAAAACCCAGAGAGGGAGGATGCCCTTCCTCCTGTTGGGAGACAGGAAGCAAGAAGCAGACAAGTGAGAGGTTATGCACCAAACAGGATTTGTCGTTATGTCCAATGGACCAACTAGAGTTTGTTGTACAACCTGTAGTTTATCATCGGAATACAGCCAGTGTGAAAACCAGAGGTAGGCAACCTTCTTGGCCTGAGTGGCAACAAACAAACAAACCACTTGATCTACCTGTGAAGATGATGGTATGCTGGCAAACAAAAGGAGGGGGAGAGAAGAGGGTTCTACTTGACCAGATGCAATGGGAGCAAGCTGCCAGCAACTTGGTCTCACCTTGATTTCCAGCTGGTGGTTGTACGATTCCAGCAGATAATGACAGATGGGAGAGGGAAGGCAGTATGGTATAGCATGATCTCATCAGATCTTGGAAGCTAAGGAGAGTCAGTACTTGGATGGGAGACCACCCAGGAAGACTCTGTAGAGGAAGGCTATGGCCAAGCACCTCTGCTTTTCACTTGCCTTGAAAGCTCCTGCAGGGGTTGCCATAAGTCGGCTGTGAATTGATGGCACTTATGGACCTATGTAAGCCATTCCCAGTATCTTCTCCCATGCTGCCAATCATAACAGCACCTCAGGATTCACCTTTGTTGCTTCACTGGAGAACCAGCCCTGTATGCCAAGCAAAATGGTCTGCTGTGCCACTGTTTGGCAAACACATGCCAAGGTTTGCCAACCCCTGGTCTCTGGCAATAGTGGTCCGAAGTCATTAAATTTTTGACTACTCTAGAATCTTCTGTATGTTACTTTTTGGTGGATGAAGCCAGTCCTGGACTCTTCAATTTCACCTTCTTCCGGGTAGAAAGGCTTCTAAGGGAATCAAGGAATCCACTCTGAAAGAAGAAGAGGAGGAGGAGGAGGAGCAGGAGTTGGTTTTATACCCTGCTCTGTGTTCACTACCCAAAGGAGTCTCAGAGCAGCTTACAATTGCCTTCCCTTCCTCTCCCCACAACAGACACCCTGTGAGGTAGGTGGGGCCGAGAGAACTCTGAGAGAACTATGACTGGCCCAAGGTCACCCAGCTGGATTCATGTGGAGGAGTGGGGGGGGGGATGGTTCTCCAAATTAGAGTCTGCTACTCTTAACCACTACACCATGCTGGCTCTCAAGGCTACCATAAATCATATTCATAGATGAATGTCACTTTCTGTCCCTTGCTGTATTAAGAGCACCAGGTGCCTAGACACCTGAAGCTCTTACTTGGTGGTGGGGGTGGGGGTTAGGATGAAGTAGCTTTTTTTCTGTATAGGCCATGAGACAGAGGCTAGGAAGGTGTACTTCTGTAAGGGAAAAAATTGTGAAGACAGGAAATCAGTGCCACCAGTACCTTGAAGATTGCAGTGTTTAGCTGGCATGGCGGGGATCCGGCACGGCTAAGACGATAATAGTTATGTTTCACTGCCGGTTGCTTAACTTGCCCTGTTTCCTGTAAATACTGAGGAACAAAACAAAAGATCTCAACTATGGTAACCGTATGTGATGCCGAGCCAACAGAATGGCAGGCAAGCTCATTTCTTCGCTTGCTGAGAGACAATGTGAATCCTTCAGAGCCTGCTACCTTTCTCCCCCTATACATAATCTGCGGGTGCTTAAAAATGGCTGTTATTTAAAGTGGTGTGTGTTTTACTTAGCCTCTGTTTCCATCTGTAGAAGGGAAAGGTGGGAATTTCTACCGGATCCATGGCTCTGTTCTCGCAGAGGATCAGATCTGCCCAGATGAGTGTGAAGGGACTCTTAGGCTGCACCCAGATCATGGCATATCTGCCTCTGCCCCAGGAGACTGGACATGTGGACAGGAAGCTCAGTTGCAGGGCTGCCAACTGGGTTTGGTGCTACAGTAGCATCTGCACCAATCCTGCATTTCTGGGCCGGTTCCAGGTTTTTCAGGGCCCTGGGCCGAGAGTTCACTCTTCCCACCCACGTGCCTCACTACCTCCCTGTGCATCCTTCCCTACCCTGCTCACAAGCACTCCCGCTGCCCATCCCCACAGCCACCTGCACTGCCCACAACCCCATCCCTGTTAGCACGGGGAGCATGTGCAGCTACATGCATGGCTAGTAGGGTTGCCAGCAATGCTTCCACTAAGCTGTAGAGTCTTGTGAGCAAAAAGTCTACTTTGTGAGCTACTGGCATTAAGGTTGTGAGCGGGTGCGTTCAGATGGGGCATTTATGCCGGTATAGATGCCAGTTGGAATCGGTGTACTTACGGGCAATCACACGGCGAACATCTGCCTTCCATCCCTAACAGTTGCAAACAGCTTTAAACCGTTGTATTCTGCTACTAGGTCCCCAAGTGGTGGTATCCTGAGTGCACCGGTTCCAATCGCATTATCCCCGTCTGATCAGTCTCCGCCGGTGTAGAGCCACTTCCATTCAGAAGCCTGAGGCTTCTGCTTTTCGGCCGCCATTTTTTAAAAAGTCTCCTCGATGTGCGCTTGGGCAAAGCTTCGCCCCAGCGTTGTTGTTTTTTTTTAAAAAAGGGGGGCCTAGTGTAAGGCTTTAGACGAGTCCGGGACCTCATGGAGGCCAGTTTCAGAGTAAAAATGTAAAGAGACGTCTTCACTTCAAGGCATGCTTTCCAGGTTGGGTTGTTCTGCGCCTGCGCAAAGATCTTCATTATAAGGAAGCCTGCCTATGCGCATGCGCAAACTGTGTAAAAATAAAAAAACCCTGCCGATGCGCTCTACTGAGTACCTGAAGTGTGGACGGGCATATCGCGATGTGCTGCGCAGTCAGGAGGTAAGTGTGATCACGTTTCTTCCGGATCAAATTGCTCCGGTTCCAACTGGAGCAGTTTATGCCGGCTAAAATGCCCCGTCTGAACACACCCAGCGAGTGATTTGGCTACTGCATAAATTAGTCTGCTCTGGAGCCATCCTTCCTGAGCTAAGACAAAAATGTGTGAGCTGGAGGCTAAAAAGCTGTGAGCTAGCTCACACTAACTCAGCTTAGAAGGAACACTGGTTGTCAGGTCCCTTCTGGCCACTAGAGGGGGATGGGAGGTACAGTTGCCGGATCCAAGCTGGGAAACTCCTAGAGATTTGGGATGAAGACTGGGGAGGACAGGCACCTCGGTGGGGTCCAGTGCCATCGAGTCCACCCTCCAAGGCATCAATTCTCTCCAAGGGAACTGATCTCTGTAGTCTGGAGATGAGGTGTAATTTCTAGGGATTAGTGCCCCTGGAGAAAATGGCTGCTTCAGAGGGTGAACTCTATGGCAGGGCTATTTTTGGGCAGGAACGCACAGGAACGGAGTTCCGGCTGGCTCCCAAGTTGGCCACACCCAGCAGGAACTCATTAGCATAATAGGCCACACTCAACAGCAGAAACTCATTAGGATTGGCTACATTAGGGGTGTGTGGCCTAACATGCAAATGAGTTCCCGCTACAAAAAAGGCCCTGGGTTTTGACAACAAACAAGGTAAACAGAATAAGAAGCAAAAGGTGGGTGTGGCTGGATGACCACACTTCTGGTAACATGGGGGTGCGGCCTAATGTGCTAATGAGCTGTGATGTCAGGGGTGTGGCCCAATATGCTAATGAGTTTCTGCCGTTGGGTGTGACTTATTATGCTAATGAGTTCCTGCTGGGCTTTTTCTACAAAAAGAGCCCTGCTCTATGGTATTATACACTGCTGAGGTCCCTCCCCTCCCTATACCCCACTCTCCCCAGGTTCCATCCCCCCAAATCTCCAGGGATTTCCCAACCCAGAGTTGGCAACCCTACAGACCAGGCGTCATGAGCAGTGGTCAGGTGTTAATATAGCCCTCTGCTTTGGAGATACACACTACAGGGATGGTCTGTGGTGGTGGTGGAAAGTGCTATCAAGTCACAGCTGATTATAGCAATATGGTTCCGTTTTTGGGGGTATTTATCAGATAAAGAAGAATTTGTTTCCACATTGAATGCAATTCTTGTTTTGTAATAGTTGAGAGCTTGGCTGTTACTACAGAGTGTTTATTTCTCTTTACTTTTAATTTTGTTTCTGTTTGGTTCTAATTTCATTTGTACTTGTAATATTCTTGAAGTTTGTTTGTTTGTTTTTGAACAAGTTGTATTACAGTTGCAATTTTGATATGCTTGTATTGTAATCCTGTTGAAAACATTGAATAAAAAGTATTTTTTTTAAAAAAGGTCACAGGTGATTTATGGTGACCCTGTAGGGTTTTCAAGGCAAGAGATGTATCAGAGGAGGTTTGCCATTTCCTGCCTTTTCCTCACGCCCCTGGTATTCCTTAGAGGTCTCCCATCCAAATACTAGTCAGGGCTGACCCTGCTTAGCTTCCCAGATCTGACAAGATCAGGCTAGCCTACGTCAGGGCAGAGATGGCTGGTAGCACTTCAAAATTACAGAGTTTGATCCCAGATGGGAGTCTTGTGACCTGAAACTTGCATTTCAAAGATGTTGGGCGATTCATGATTTCCGTCTCATTTAGGTGGACGTTTGCTCCCAGGAAAAGAGATGACTATCCATTCTTTCATAATGGGGCAAGATGATATTGTGAAGCTGCAACCGGACCTGGGCCTGTTTTAAAATACTGTGGGAGGGAAAACCACTTATGTCATGTTCATGGCTCTGGGCAGTAGAATGCACAGCGGTGTGTGCAGTGGTGTGGTATTGTCTGCCTTAGCACGCTAAGTGTGCGGAGATCAACAAACAGTATACTTTTCATTTCTTCCTGCCCTGTCCTTTACACACTACCTGTACAGAGCTTGCACCTCAAGAATTGCAAGCTTTTGTGTTGTATGATCCTGGCTGATCTGAAAGCTCTCTGTTCTGCCCACAGTACATCTGAATTATTTAGAATCCTGTCTGATTTGAAGTCAGCTTAAAAGAAAATGTTTTTTATAAGCTCTGCCTTTGAGTTTGCCTGTTGGTGATTGAGTC
Source organism: Gekko japonicus (assembly GCF_001447785.1). Classification (NCBI taxonomy): domain Eukaryota; kingdom Metazoa; phylum Chordata; class Lepidosauria; order Squamata; family Gekkonidae; genus Gekko; species Gekko japonicus. The sequence goes on along the minus strand of NW_015173695.1, from coordinate 831,565 downwards.
TGTAATGCATCTTGCGATGCAGGGTATTCCATATGTTCTTGATGGATCTCTGCTGAGTAGTTAAGGACTGCTAAAATAGGGTGATGGCTCAGCAACTTCCTATGACTTCTGTTTGGATACAGAAATGCACTGATCTTCTGTGTCTAATGCAAATAACAGGTGTGAAATAAGGACACTCCTTATTGATTAGTGGATGTGAATGTGATGCGAAGGACCATTCAGACTTGGATAGGAGCCTGCAAGGAAAGAGGATTTTGACCAGCCTGGTGTGTATGTGTGTAAAGAAATTGTAGACATTGCATGCTGTGGGTTTCTCTGAAGAGTCCCTAGTGTGGGAACTGGCCTTCAGTGAGCCTTTTAAGTATGTGCATGAATACTGGCAATTTCATGCATTCTTGCAAACTCTGTATTTCATAAGAGCAAATGGTCCTTCTTGGCCTCAGTCCTTGAAATACTGAATGATTAATGTCCCGTAACAACCTTGTTACAAACAGCCTGCCTTGAATTCCAAGAACTGAGTCTGGGGTGGGGTGGGGAGGCAGAAGTTTAGATATGCAATGTTTTGTTCCCTTGGGCTTTCCAGTCTTCAAACCCAATTTCTTTCAAAGGCTAATAACCAGGAGGATGAAAGGGAAATTCCTACATCCAGAGGCAGTAGACCTCTGGATTTCAGTGCTAGGAGGCAACATCAGGGAAAGCTCTATGCCCTGTTTGTTGGCTTCTCAGGGCAGCCGATTGGCCAGTGTGTGAAACAGGATGCTGGGCTAGATGGACTACTAATCTGATCCAGCAAGGCTCCTCTTATTTTCATATGACAAATGTGTCCTTCTGTTTGCCTCCTCTTTACAACCTGCAGATATTTAGAAGCTGTTATGTGTTGGTTGCCCAAGAAAATCTGGTCATTCCCCCCCCCCCCCCCCCCACACACACACATATAGAGAGGATGGTGCGGAGTTGTTTTTGTTGCCCCAGAAAATCGGGCCAGAATGAACGGGTTGAAATTAAATCAAATGAGTTTTTGGTTAAACATTAGGAAGAACTTCCTGACAGAGCTATTCCTCGGTGGAACAGGCTCGGGAGGTGGTGGGCTCTTCTTCTTTGGAGGTTTTCAAACAGAGGCTAGAATGCCATCTGACAGCAATGCTGATTCTGTGAACTTAGGCAGAACACAAGAAGGGAGGGCAGGAAGGGTTATATCAGTGCTTAGTTCTTGTGGCCCTTTCTTTTTTTTTTAGTAAACAAATTTTATTTTCTCAGGAATACAACATATAAAACATTTCATTCTATCAATTGTCTACCCCGTGGCCCTTTCTTACACGGCCAGGGAAATGCTGATCACCACTTTGGGGGGGCAGGAAGCAATTGTTCTCCAGGTCAGTTTGGCCAGGGATCCTGGAGGGTTCCCCCCCTCCTTCTGGGCATAGAGCCGGGGTCACTGGGGGTGTGGGGGGGAGGTATTTGTGAATGTTCTGCATTGTGCAGGGGGTTGGACTAGATGACCCTTGAGGCACCTTCCAACTCTTATGATTCTATTCTACTTCTGGGCACATTTATATACATAGTCCAGATCAATAGTTTTCAAAGTCTTTCGGGATTTCATGGAAGTTAATGCCAAGGAGTCCTTGAATGACAAAATGTATAATGGTAAGCAAGCTTCCCTGAAGACATAGCTGTCCACCTATGGAATTTCCTCTGCAATGCATAGCCGCAGAGGACAGTTGGATATGCTCTAGATGTATTTTCAGTTTACACAGGGTAACGGTGAAGCCCATTAAGACTGGACCAGTGCCCAGTGTGAGCTGTGGATGCAGCCAAGAATATGTTTCCAAACCCTCTGAAACATAAAAAAAGTTCTTCAGTAGACAAAACAATACAGAAAGACTAACAGTTCCCAAGCCTTTAAAACAGGGAGCATTCATTTTGCCTTCATTTTGGAGAACACTGACACCCCCCAGCCTCTATTTGGGGTGCACCACTTGTCTAAAGTAATATTTAGTCAGGGGGTCATAGAGTCTGTTTTCACTTTTGGGGGCATGATGGTCACTGAGAGAATTGAGAGCCTTCTGAAGAAAGATCGAAACCCTTTGTCGTGAAGCTGAACACCAGACCGGAGAGAGCAAGTGAATTTCATTAATTAAACTTTGAAGGCCATAATTGGTATTAAAACTGTCTAAGTGGCTTATTGTGTTCTTAACTCTTGCTTTAAATTAAACAAGTTAATAATTTAGAAACCTGGATGTTCTCTTTATTGATGCACTTCATGGAAGCAGTATCAGCTTGCATTTTAATGAATGTAGACTTGGCCCAGGAAGGAAATAACATGGTTTGGGCCTAAATGATAGTCAGAAGTTCAGAACATCAGTTCTGTCTAATGATTATGTCGGAAGTGGCTCTTTGCAAAGAATTAGGAGGAGAGTCACAGTCCAGGTCCTTAAAAGTAGCCATTTGATCCTGCAAAGTAAGCAGATATGGGTAGCACAACAGCAGCATGAATTTTTTGCTTTGGAAATGAGTAGCTCAGTCTTAGGAGCTGAGACAGAGCATAAGACTTTCCAGAATGACCAATTTCATGGTCATTCAGCTGCAGTACCCGCTGCTGGCCACAATAATTGGTGGCACCCAAGTGGAGTGGATATTGGGACAGCTCATATCCTCACCTCTGGTTTTTCAGCTCCTCGCTTCCTGTTCCCTGTCATTGCCTTAACCCAGGTCTGACCAGGACCTTTCTAGTATCATACTAGAGCTTCACTTCCTCCCTTCCATTCCATCAGGTATCTACCACTGACAGAACTGTTTAGATCAGGCTTCCCAAGTACTTACCGTGATTCAGTGGGGGACACAGACGTCCTCGCAGGATCATTCCTGCAGGGACAACAGACGCACCGCACCATGCCGTCGCCAGGAAGTGATGCCGGGCGACGCTCTGGCAATGGGGCTGGAAACTCGATGGTACCATCGAATTTTCAGTCCCATTGCCAGAGCGTTCCCCAGTGTCACTTCCTGGCGACAACATGGTGTGTTACAGGGAGGAATGGTCCGGCCGGGGAGCATGTTCCCCCCGCCGGATCACAGTAAGTACTTGGGAACCCTGGTTTAGATGGCCGTGTTGAGAGGGGTATACCCTTGATGTGTCCCAACTCACTGGTGACTGTCTTTGTCTGTATTGCCCTAGAAGCCAAGAACTGTATTTCTGTCTAGTGGATTTCAGCTCAGAATTGTGTCTATTCTTGACAATTTTATGTAGGCAAGAGTGTATTGACAGGCAATTTGTTTTATAATCTGAAACTATGTATTCCTTACAGATTTGTTAGATGGTTGAAGCTCACGGCACACAAGAATAGAAAACTATGTTATTTAGGCATAAGATAGATTTAAAAAATTATGTACCCCCATTTATGTGTGTATGTTTGTATGTTTATTTTATGTTTGTATGTGATTTTGTGTTAAAAATCTTAATAAAATTCTGTCCTTTGGGACAGGTTTAAAAAAAGAAAGAATTGTGTCTATTCCCCCCCCCCTTCTTTGGCGGCATCTTACTTTCATTAGAGCACTCTCAAAGAGATTCAAAAGGTTGTTCCCCATTCTTCTCAGTCCGTGAAAGAGCTCGGAGATGCAGTTTATCTTTCGGAAGAGTCTTATTTCTAGTTGTTTCTTCTGCGGATCAGCAATAATAACCCTACAGCTATGAACACTCAAAGTCCTTTGAGATACTAGGAGGAATACTGAGCAGATTGCCAGACTGAATGTTATCTTGTGGCTATCTAGAGATGGGGGAACTCTATACAAAAGGGAGGCTGGATGAATACCAGTTGCATGGTGACCCTGGTGTATGACATCTTGACCTTCTTTTGATCGAGCTGCTTTTACTCTGTTAAGTGAAAACCCCACTTCTTCTTTCCCCACTTGGCTGGAGATGACCGTGTAGACTGGCAGCTTCTAGTGTCCAAAACTTTAATAGCTACCAGAGTAGGGTAAAGCTGAAAAGGGTAATCAGTCCCACTCAGGAGCTAAACCAAGCCAGGGAGAACCACACGTATTGTGTCAGCTCTGAACTGGTTGGCCCAAGCTAGCCTGATCTTGTCAGGTCTTCATAGAATCATAGAATCACAGAGTTGGACGGGGCCACACAGGTCATCGAGTCCAACCCTCTGCTCAGTGCAGGATCAGCCTAGAGCAGTGGTGGCGAACCTATGGCACGGATGCCAGAGGTGGTACTCAGAGCCCTCTCTGCGGGCACGCGTGCCATCACCCCAGTCAGGCCCAAACCATAATTAAAATGTCGAATTCTCTGCCAAATAATTTTAAGTAAATGAAAGCATTTGGGATTGCTTTCCTTACTTTGTTTTGATCATCTTAAATTAATGTATGAGTTGTTTTTTCTAAAGTAAAACCTCAGTATTCAGGTTAAATTGCCGTATTGGCACTTTGCAATAAATAAGTGGGTTTTGGGTCACAGTTTCGGCACTCGGTCTCTAAAAGGTTCACCATCACTGGCCTAGAGCATCCCTGACAAATGTTTGTCCAGCTGCTTCTTAAAGACTGCCAGTGAGGGGGAGCTCACCACCTCCCTAGGCAGCTGATTCCACTGTTGAACAACTCTTACTGTTCAAAAGTTTGTCCTAATATCCAGCCAGTACCTTCCCGCCCTTAATTTAAATCCATGATTGCAAGTTCTATCCTTTGCTGCCTACAGGAACAGCTCCCTGCCCTCCTCTAAGTGACAGCCCTTCAAATACTCAAAAGAACGCAATCATGTCCCCCTCTCAACCTCCTCTTCTCCAGACTGAACATTCTTGTGAGATCTCAGAAGCTAAGCAAGGTCAGAAGGTCAGCAGCTAAGCTGATTAGTATGCGGATGGGAGAAGGAAGTCCAGGGTTGCTCCACAGAGGCAGGTGATGTCAAACCACCTCTGTTTGCCTCTTGCCTTGAAAACCCTACAGGGTCACCATAAGCTGGCTTCAACTTGAAGGCACTTTCCACCACCACATCGTGCCATGGAGTGACCACGTACTGCCTTCACCACTATACATTATGGGAACGCATGAGCTAAGTGTTAGTGCATAGTACATAAGGAAAGCCATCAGGGGGCATTGTCCCAGACCACAGTTTGAGTCTAATAAGTCCCTGAGTGCCCTGGCTGAGAATCTAATGTACAGCATCCTGCCTTCTATTGCAAAAGGTAGGATGTAATTACAATGAACTAGTTACAGTCAGGGCTCTTTTTGTAGAAAAAGCCCAGCAGGAACTCATTAGCATAATAGGCCACACCCAACAGCAGGAACTCATTAGCATATTGGGCCACACCCCTGACAGCACAGCTCATTAGCATATTAGGCTGCACCCACATTACCAGAAGTGTGGTCATCCAGCCACACCCACCTTTTGCTTGTTATTCTGTTTACCTTGTTTGTTGTCAAAACCCAGGGCATTTTTTGTAGCAGGAACTCCTTTGTATGTTAGGCCACACACCCCTAATGTAGCCAATCCTAATGAGTTTCTGCTGTTGGGTGTGGCCTGTTATGCTAATGAGTTCCTGCTGGGCGTGGCCAACTTGGGAGCCAGCCGGAACTCCGTTCCTGTGTGTTCCTGCCCAAAAAGAGCCCTGGACATCTGTGCTGAAGGCACTGCACTGACTGCCAATAGCATACCGAATCTGCTTCAAGGTGCTGGTGCTTACCTTTAAAGCCCTATATGGCCAGGGTCCGACATACCTGAGGGACTGTAATCTGTAACTGAGAATGGTTATTTCTGCGGTTAGTTCAAAGCATTTTTTTTACTATCATGCTCAACAAGGTGACCTCTTGTTGGGAGAAATAATTAATAGGTATCCATCTTCATCAGTCCCAGTAAATGTTAGTTTGTCCTGATTATAAGCTCAAATTTTGGGACTGATCATCAATACTACATTAAGGACCACGGTCAAATGAGCGAAGTGGATCCATGCAGATTTGGCATGTGGTGCATTGACTTGCGACTGCTTTGTCACATGCCTAGTTTGCAAACCGCATCTTAACTCACCGTTGGCATAGGTGGCAACTTGGTAAAGTTGTGACCTGAACATGCAGAGAAGACATCACAAAGTTTCCACGGGACTTTATTCTTTCCATTCAACCCAGTTTCTCACTGTTCTAATTTAGCTGTATGAAGTGGCCCTTGGTAGCTGCACAGCCACACAAAATGCCAAGAATGCCACCTGCATGTTGATTGATACAACTGCAGATGTTTGCTTTATGGAACTAGGGAAAAGCCTGTGCTGAGTCCAGCGCAACCAGAAGTGATCACTGCCAGAATGGAAGTGAAGATGGGATCCTGGCATTGGGTTCAGGGCAGGCACACCACTTTCAAAAATGGCTTGGAAAGGGTGAAGGACAGAGAGCAGAGCTTGTGAGAGAAAGCTGGAGGCTCAGTCTGCCATGTACAGCCCGTTCCTCTGAGCTCACAAGAGCCAAGATGGACAGCCTGACAGGTCAAGGTGCCCAAGAAGGAAGCATCCAAATTAGGAACAGGTCTGCCAGTGATCACTCCAGGGCTGAGCAGACATGTTGCCCCGGGTAACCTTCTTTTGAACAAACAGCGTAACACCAGTGAATTACAAAGCAGATCATTATCCAAGTGCAATTGTGGGTAAGAGAACCAGAGAACACCCTCTCCTGGGGGAGCTGACCCTCTGAGTCTACCTTAGTCTAAAGTTGTGTTGGATGGGAATGTTTCAACACAACAGACACAACTTAAGCAGTTAGTTCTGTGCTCCCTCTGTTCCCTAAAGTTGGGGCTTTATAGAAAGGTAAAGCAGAAATGTACTCCAGTTTGTTTAGGTAGATCAAGGGTCCCCAACCTTTTTGAGCCCACAGGCGCCTTTGGAATTCTGACAGAGGATGGTGGGCAGAAGCACAAAATGGCTGCCACAGGAAGTGGGGTGAACTACAAAAGGGGTGCTGCATAGGGTTGCCAAGTCCCCCTGGGGGGCGGGGACACCCCCGCCCCAGAGGCTCGTTCCCCGCCGCTGGCAGATCGGGCCCCTGGGGGAACCCCGCCCCGACGTGCGCGTCACCAGGAAGTGACGTTAGGACGCCGAGCATGCTGGGGGCGGGGCCTCAACCATCAGAAGGAAAACTCTATGGTTTTCCCTCCGAGGGTCGTGGCCCCGCCCCCAGCATTCCTGGTGTCCTAACGTCACTTCTGGGTGACATGCGTGCGGCGCGCGCGCTCCAGTCACCGCCCGGGAGTCCCCCACTGTGGTGACTGCAACAACTTGGCAACCCTAGTGCTGCAGGAGGCAAAGCCAGACACACAGAGCAAGCCTAAGTGCCGGGGAAAGTGGGATAATTTTAAAAATACGCTGGAAAAGAAGAGTGAGAGAGAATAAAACAAACACTTTGGGGGGAGCTACCCCTGAAGCAATGTTATTTTAATCTGCCCAGCCAATTGGATTGCCACTGGCCAATCAGAAGCCCTCTTGGGCAAGTGCCTGACTTGGCCACACTCACTTGGTGGGTGCCAGGGAAGGTGTCAACGGGTGCCCTGGTGCCCACGGAAACCACACTGAGGACCCCTGAGGTAAATCATCATCCACATGCATATCGTGCAAAGACTCCACTACTGTACAGAAATTTTAAACCACTTTGTAACATAACCTTAATCCTGCACATACAATTGCCAGGGTACAAGCCAGAGCTTATCAAGCCCTTCTTTCCATCCTTTTCTCAGGCCTTTTCTGAGTCAATAAAGTCCTGTTTTCTGTGGCAGGAAGTCAAAGAGAATAGGGTAGGAAGTCCAGCAGCCTCACAATCTTCCATTGCGAAGTTAGAGTCCAGTGGTACCTTTAAGTCCAACAAAGCTTTATTCAAGTTCTTTTTTGATTCAAAAATTATATTGTTGCTGGATCTTGCTCTAGTTTATATTCCCTTTAATACCTGTTGTTGTTTTTTTAATGGCATACTTTCTGTTCCTGCAACTGCTGTGCGACTGTCAAAAATGCAGGAGGTAAAGTTTCCCCGTGCACAGGGAGACAGTGGTGGAGGAAGGTTTGAAGTGTTGTCTGTTGATATGTAGCTCTTAAAGCCCCACCACCACCAAAGAAGTGTAACATTTACAATACAAAAACAACAATTCCAAATTCAGAATGTGACCCAGGCCCCGGTCACAGGGCAAAGTTGCCGCGGGAGAGGCACGGATGGTGGGCGGATTATCCGGGCGCGATCACACCCCAACATCTGGGAAGTGGAGCGCACCCATGGCTTACCGCCGACAATGTGAGTTAAAAAACTCCAAGGTACTAGTAAATGTTTGCCATGGGCTGCCTCCAGACCCCTGTTGTGTGATCGCGCCGGTGCACGGCATTCCCCTCCGGTCCCTCGTTTACCCGCCAGCGCCGAGGGAAGGACCGGTGGTGTGCCGCCAGCGAGTCTGATCGCGTAATCGCGGATCAAACTGCGCCGGGGCAATCAGCCATGCCTCCCCCCCGCGATATCTGGCCCATGTGACCAGGTTCCCAAAGCCCTTATTTGTTACAGCCTGAGGCTCTGCTCTAAAAACAGCTATGATTCTATCCAAAGAAGGGCAGGATGTATGCCAGAATTTCAGAAAGTCACAGTAATTCTTGACATCTGGCGTGGGCAGCGTGTTTTGCCGTTATTTTACCAAACACCCAGGTATTTTGTTTCCTTGCTTATTTGGGGGTGTTTTCTACTTAGCAAAATAAACCATTTTCATGTGACATCCTGGCTGCCTGGATACATGTTCTTCCTCTCACCTAACCTGCTCTCTCACGTTATTCGTTTTTTTCAAAACGCATTTGCTTTCTATGTTTTCCAAAGAGAATGCCTGGTTTGAAATGTAGTCACGCACCATGGCATTCAAAAAGTCAGCTTGATTAGTGAAGTGCAAGACCTTGTCTACCCTCCCAGCACTGTGGAAGGCTCTTCCCTACAGCAATTACAGTACCAGGGAGCAAGGTAAAAATGTGTACTCTGAAATAGGACTGACCTCACATTGCTTACTGTTGGGAACATTTTCATTCATGTAAATATGCGTCCTTTATTCCCTTGAGTCCGAGGAGACAATGCAGGATAGAAATGTTTTAAGTAAATAAATTTATATGCTAATTTGGCAAGGTTTGTGCAAATGTTAGACAATTTATTTAAATTTCCTTCTCTCTCTCCCTCCCCCACTCCCTCCCTCCCTCCCTCCCTCCTGTCTTAATTTGCCCTCACTGATATAATCAGGTAGTCAAAGCCTAGATCAGGGGTCCCCAACCATTTTGAACCTATAAAATTCAGATGCAGTGTGGTGGGTGCAGCCACAAAACGGCTGCCACAAAAATGGCTGCTGCAGGAGGCAGAGACAGCCAGAGAATGGCTGCTGCAGCTCCTCTTCAGTCACACAGTAAAGACCTTTCTGGTGTAGCAACATATTTAAAAATCCTCAGAGCCAATCACATCTTCAGTGTTCAATCATAAGCTCCATCTGGCCTCAATCACTTTCTAAAAAGACTTGGTGGGCACCAGAAAATGTGTTGGTGGATCACTGGCATAGAGGGTGTAGTCATGATATCAATCCATTCATTACATGATCCCTGACTGGTTGGAATCAGTCTAGGAAGCAGAAATCGGGGTGGGAGGAGAATATGGCACCAAAGTGGCAGACGCTAGGGAAAAACAATGGCATCAAACTCGGTTGAGAATAGGTGAGCATTTGGCACCAGATGCTTTTAGGAAATATCTGTCCAAATTGCTATTTTTCTAGAAAGAAATTAAAACAGGGGAAAGTTTGAGGTGGTCTCAGTAATTTTTACTATGCTTGAATTTTTTTTACTATGCTTCAATAGCTAACTACTGGAAGTAAGCTTGAACACCTCATGTTCAGCTGCTGGTCATCCCTGCACTGGCCTAAGTTACCCCAGCAAGCTTCCATGGATGATGATGATGATTTGTTTATTTATTTTTCTTTGCTTCATTCATACCTTGCCTTTCTCCCCAGTGGGAACCCAAAGTGGTTTACATTGTTCTCACCTCCTCTCCTCCATTTTATCATCACAGCATTAGGCTGAGACTGATCCAAGATCACCCAGCAAGCGTTCACGGCAGAGTGGAGATTCAAACTTGGGTCTCCCATAGGGTTGCCACCTCTGGGTTGGGAAATACTTGGAAATTTTGGGGGTGGAGCCTGGAGAGAGTAGGGTTCAGGGAGAGGAGGGACCACAGCAGGGTACAAGAGAGTCAGTTTGGTGTAGTGGTTAAGTGTGCAGACTCTAATCTGGGAGAACCGGGTTTGATTCCCCACTCCTCCACTTGCACCTGCTGATGTGACCTTGGGTCAGTCACAAGCTCTGGCACAGCTGTCCTTGAAAAAGAGCAGTTTGTGTCAGAGTTCTCTCAGCCCCACCCACCTCACAGGGTGTCTGTTGTGGGGAGGGGAAGGGAAAGGAGACTGTAAGCCACTCTGAGACTCCAAGTGAAGGGCGGGGTATAAATCCAATCTCCTCCTCCTCCTCCTCCTCCTCCTCCTCCTCCTCCTCCTCTTCTTCTTCTTCTTCTTCTTCTTCTTCTTCTTCTTCTTCTTCTTCTTCTTCTTCTTCTTCTTCTTCTTCTTCTTCTTCTTCTTCTTCTTCTTTGCCATAGAGTCCACCCTCCAAAGCAGCCATTTTCTCTGGGGTAACTGCAATAGTGAGAGATCTCCAGGCCCCACCTGGAGGCTGGCGACCTCAGTGTCCCAGGTCCTAGTCTGACACTCTAACCGCTACACCACAATGTGAATTTGGGTCATCCAGATCCTCATCCACCTCTACCCACTACACCCTGCTGTCTCTCTCCTGTGGCCCCTAAGGAACAACTACTCACGGTGGGGCATGGGTGAGAGGAATTCAGAGACCTAGCAGAGAACTGATAAACGCTGAATAAGAGGCTCCTTTAATTTAGCATCCATTTTAATTCATAGCACCCTGGAAAAGAAACTCTCATCACAGTAGCATAATAAAAAGTATTGATTTTTTTTATCATTCTGTTTTAAGAGTAAGTGTAATTTTTCTTCTGGTCCTCCTAACCCTCCCCCATTTCTTTCCCATCAGTACCTCACAAGAGTAGCTTATAATGGAGGCCTGAGGTGAGAAGAAGGTCAAGTGGTTGCCTAGTGAGACGAGGTTAATCTTGAGTTCGATATCAGTCCTTCTGCCTAATTAGTGGCTGTCTCGAGGAGGTATAAATAGTCTTACTAATTACTCTGATATTAATATCACCGCCAGTGTTATGAGGTTTCGTTATACAGGGAGTGGGAATTGGCGTCGCTGTGAAAACGAGGAAAACTGGCAACAGAAGCAAACGGGAACAGATTCCCATGAGAACCCGCACCATATGTACACGCACAGGCACCAGCAGATGTGGGCGGTGTGGAAATATTCATGCCACGTTCACGAGTTCTGAGAGCCATCTTTGAATGCACACTCCCCTCCCCCGATCAAAAGAAAGCACGATGACCGACAGAAACGTGATAAATCACATTTGCTTATGTGTCCCAGGACTTGAAGCAGGGTTGAAATTAAGGCATGTGAAAAACAGTCATAACTCTATGAAGCTTAGGAAGGCACCTCATCTTTCCCTCACAACAACCCTGCAGGGTTGACCAACCAATACTGGTTTGTGTTAGGTTCATGTCATGATACAACAGGGGAGACTCAGGTTCAAATCCTTATCCAGGCATGTAGAAATGGTATGGCAGGGGAGTAGTGCTCATCTACCTCATGAAGTCATCTCCGAAGACAATATGCTCTTCTTTGTGAATATAGAAAAATAATTGGTAACAGAGAGTTGCTCATCCACAAAGACATGGCTGACGTGGGCCTATCCAGTCTAAGGTCCTGACACCCAACAATAAGATCTGCACAAATCCTGCAATCACAAAATTTTGATCTAGGGAATGAATTTTTTTTAATTATTATTTATTAGTTTTATATCCCGCCCTCCCTGCAGACGGGCTCAGGGCGGCTCACAGTTAACGGCACCATGTGCCAAGATAAAACAATTAAAACAAGATAAAACAGTCCTACATTACATACACTTAAATGCAGTTAATACTATTAAGTGCTCGTAGTGATAGCCATTCTTCATTCAGTTTGAGGTGGTGTGTAAACAGATGTAATACTAGGGCCCTGCTTTAGCGATACTTCAGCCTCCCATGATGCTGTATCTCAATCTCCTAAAGGGCCGACCCACCACCACGCGGTTGCTGACAGTAGTGGTAGATGGTAATGGTAGTGGTGGTGGGCGGCTCCTAATTGAAAGCTTGGTGGAAGAGCTCCATCTTGCAGGCCCTGCAGAACTGTACTAAGTCCCACAGGGCCCTGATCTCCTCAGGGAGCTCATTCCACCAGTAGGTTGTTGTTGTTCAGTCGCACAGTTGAGTCCGACTCTTTGCAACCCCATGGACAAGATCACTCCAGGTCCTCCTGTCTTCCACCGTCCTCTGAAGTTGGCTCAATTTCATGTTCGTTGCATCTATGACACTGTCTAACCATCTCATCCTTTATCTGGCCTTCCAGGGAACAGTCAGGGTTGATTTCTTTTAGGATTGACTGATTTGACCTTCTTGCAGTCCAAGGGACTCTCAAGAGTCTTCTCCAGCACCATAGTTCAAAAGAATCTATTCTTCGGCGCTTGGCCTTCCTTATAGTCCAACTCTCGCAGCCATACACCACCAAAAAGGCTCTGGCCCTGGTAGCAGTTAGCCTGGCATCTCTAGGGCCTGGGGTTGTTAGACAGTGTTGTGACCCTGACCGTAGTGTTCCCTGGGTTATGTATGGGGAAAGGCAGTCCCTCAGGTATGTCGGACCCTGGCCATATAGGGCTTTAAAGGTAAGCACCAGCACCTTGAAGCAGATTCGGTATGCTATTGGCAGCCAGTGCAGTGCCTTCAGCACCGGCCTGATGTGCTCCCATCTAGGGAGACCCATCAAAAGCCTGGGTGCGGCATTCTGCACTAGCTGCAGCCTCCGGATCTGCGACAAGGGCAGCCCCATGTAGAGAGCATTACAGTAGTCTAATCTTGAGGTGACCATCGCATGGATCACTGTAGCCAGGTCATTGCAGTCGAGGAAGGGAACCAACTGCCGAATCAGCCGAAGATGGTAAAAGGCCGACTTAGCAGTGACTGCCACCTGGGCCTCCATGGTTAAGGAGAGAGCCAGGAGGACCCCCAAACTCCTAACCTCCGGCGCTGGCACCAATGGTGCCCCATTGAAGGTTGGTAGTGGGATCACCAACCCCAGACCACCCCAACTCAGGCACAGGACCTCCATCTTCATCGGGTTTAGTTTCAGCCGGCTCAGTCTGAGCCAACCAGCCATGGCGTACAATTCCTGGTCCAGATTTTCTGGACTGGAGTCTGACTGACTGCCCAACATCAGATAGAGCTGGGTGTCATCAGCATACTGGTGACGCCCCAGCCCATACCTCCAGGCGATCTGGGCAAGGGGCGCATATAGATGTTAAACAACATTGGGGAAAGCACCGCCCCCTGAGGCACACCGCATTCCAGTTGGTGTCTCCTGGACTGCTGTTCCCCAAGCACTACCCTCTGTCCCCGAACCTAGAGAAAGGAAGTGAGCCATTGCAGGGCAAGCTTCTGTATCCCCACGTTGGCGAGGTGGTGGGGCAGCAACTGATGGTTGACTGTGTTGAATGCAGCCGACAAGTCGAGCAACAACAGTACTGCCGAACCGCCCCAATCCAGATGTCTCCGGAGGTCGTCAGTAAGGGCAACCAGCGCAATCTCCGTCCCATGTCCCGGGCGGAAGCCGGACTGGAAGGGATCTAAAATGGAAGCGTCATCCAGAAAGCCTGGTAACTGTATCGCTACCACCCTCTCAATTAATCTGCCCAAACAGGGCAAATTAGAAACCGGCCGATAGTTGGCCAATTCGGCCGGGTCCAAAGTTGTTTTTTTCAGGAGAGGGTGGACCGTCGCTTCCTTGAATGGTTGTGAACATCGATGTGAACATTGATGAAATCTGTTGTAAGTCAGTCTGTGCTGAGTGATAGCTCAGATTTCTCAGATGAAGAGCTACCTGCTAGCCCTGAGCCAATAACTGAACAGCTGGATGCAGCTGGCTCTAAACCAGAAGGAGAACAAGAGATCAGGTTCCCATCTTATCAGGAGTCACAGCCTACACCTTGTAGCTCTGAAGCAGTAAACAAGCAGCCACCCACAGCCCACCTATCTCCCCCACACCCTTGCAGCACTGACGCTGTCAGAGACGGTTAGAGTTGCAAGAAAGGAGAAGAAGTGCAAGACTAATGGCCCATTGTCAGCTGTCAATGGAAGAGACATATGAGTAGTTTCAGGATGACTGCCAAGAAATTGGCTGGGAGTTTAGCACAATAAGACTTGGCTATAAATTCAGCTGGGAGAAGGAGCAGTTTGTGGATACAAGTACACTTTGCTACTGAGCCACCAACTTTGCTGCTACTGGACCTCTGCAGCCTTGAACCTCAGACTGGATCTGAAGACCAGCTTTTCTGGAACCCCTGGCCTTGGACTGGACTTGCTGTCTGGAACTCCTTGAAACTAGACTGGACATTGGTAAACCTGCTTTCTGGAACCCCTCACTTTTGGACTGGACTTTGGTTACTCTTTGCAACCTTGCCTGTAACCTGCTCTGCTCATGCCTCCTGGGGAAGCTACATCAGTATACAATCAGTTCCACCCAATATCCATAACCTGAGAAACACCAATGAGAGGCCCGCAGGATTTGACTTGTCACATAAAGTATGGAAGACGGCTAATAAAATACAAATAGACTTTAGCAGATGTGCAGACCTGTTGTCTAAATGGGACGAGATACCAGGACCCGAATGCAATTGCGGTGCAGCCTGCCAAACTATTTTCCATCTGCCACAGGAATGTGAACACCGTGCTTTCCAGGGAGATATGATGGAGCTCTCTGAACTCTCCCCAGCTGCAATAGAGTGGATTGAAAATTTAGATATTAGTATTTAGGGGGATTGCCCAATCAGTCTGTATACCCATTGTATCAACTTAGTTATGTATTGTTTATTATTATATGGTTCCTGTGTGTAATTCTGCTATACGATAAATAAATAATACCTCACATGGAATGGAAAAACTATGTATTCTCCCTCTGAGCTTCTTGGACAAAGTGCAGGATTCATTGGATAGTTAAAAGAACCTCAGTTAGCAAAGCTAGGAAGAAGTTTTATCTGAGATTTATTTACTTTATTTATATCCCACCCTTCATCCCAGCAGGGACCCAAAGCTGCTTACATCACTCTTTTCTCCTCCATTTTATCCTCACAACAATCCTGTGATGTAGGTTAGGCTGAGAGTAATGTGACTGGCCCAAGGTCACCTAGCGAGCTTCCTTGGCACGAGTGGGGACTCGAATTTGGATTTCCCAGATCCTAGCCCATCACTTTAACTGCTATACCACACTGTGCAGGAGCCAATGCTGGTCAGAATAGACTATTCTGGGATAATAATATAATAGCTGAGTTAGAATTTAAATCTACTTTATTTATTTTATTCACTCATTTTATACCCCGCCCTCCCCGCCAAGGCAGGCCCACGGTTTATCTCAGCCAGACCACTGTTCCTGCTCTGCCTCACACTAGTTCTCTAGTTGAGCTCACAGCTGTGTGGTTTAAACTTCCATCCACATGGTCAGTGGCTGAATCAAAGGCTACCCCAAAGTCTGAAAGACAGTCAACAAACAACCCCTGACAAGAGAGGCATTTTTCACCCACCCTTCTGTCAGAGTTTATGTGATCAAAAATCACATTATTAACTTATCTGGATGGAATTAATAATGACCTGTGAATGACCAAGAAGCATCTACATCTAGGGATGATCTTAGGAAAACAACTGTGTGTGATTTTTGTACATATGGTCCAAAGGCCATTCATGAGAACGTGTTTCCTGTGCTTTAAAAATGCAAGTATCCTGGCAAAAGCAACTTGGGCCTTACAGCACTGTATTGTTTTTGAATGGTTCAGAGATTACCTGAGTAGAACTTTATACTTAAAGGAGGAATAACTTCTGTCCAGGATTCTTTCAATGGTGACAATTTGTGAACAATTTTCCCCCCTCAGGGCGGTGAAAAAAGACAAATACTTCCCCCTAGTGGTTGTGAAATTAAATTTTCTCTCAGAAATAACCCCTCAGAGCTGGTGAGAAAAACAGATTGGATTTCGGTGGGTCTGAAGTATTTAAAATAGGATTACCATATTTTGATAAGCAAAAAAGAAGACATATTTCCTGGCTGACTACTTCAAACAACTGTTCACTATGACAAATCTTGTTTTAAATACCCCTACTCTTTAAGCTGTGATAATTGCTACTAACGAAGAATATTCCTAACCTTCCAACCCCAAAAGAGGACATTTTCATCATTTTTTTTAAAAAAAGAGCTCAAAAGAGGATAGACACACACAAAAGAAGTAATCTTATGCTCCTTTTAAACATAACCGGGCTAATGTAGCCACGCCTATTTACAATTAACAACCAATGAGATTGCTTAGTTAAGGACCAATGGGAGTCTTTCCCTCCTAGGGAATGGTATCGTTCTGATTGGTCGCTGTTATGAAGCGACCAATAGGAAGTTCGCTCAGAGGAGCCCTGGTCTGGCTCGAAGCTTAACATAGGAGTCCTATGAGGTGATTCATGTAATCGTTTCAATACATTACACTAATCTCAAATCGTCATCCATTTTTCAATAGCCAGATGACTTGCTGGAAACTTTCATATAATAATCATAAAGCCTGAAGGCATCCGAAGTGGAAAGCAGGATTTTATGGATTGTTTCTATTACTATCTTTCCTTTTCTGCAAAGAGCTGAAGGCAGCCTACAGTGGCTGTTAGCCACAAGGTATAGATAAGGGACTCTGGGGCAAGTGATGCTCTGTCTTCTTGGTGCTTAGGGGGGGGTCAACAGTGGGAGGGCTTCTAATGTCCTGGCCCCATTGGTGGACCTCCTGATGGCACCTGGTATTTCTGGCCACTGTGTGACACAGAGTGCTGGACTGGATGGGCCTTTGGCCTGATCCAACATTGGCGTCTCTTATGTTCTTATGTACAAGCTGGTTGTCCATTCAGGGACTGGCTGGCCAGACCCAGGGCTGCTTAATCCCAGCAAGATTGCACCATCGTGTGCCTTCATCATCCCTCACTCACAGACCAAGCATCATCCTCTGCTCTGCTGGGCACCCGGAGTGGAGAAAAGTGTCATGCGGAAAAGCTGTCTTCAAGTCAAACAGCATTGGATAGAGTTGCCAATTCTGGGTTTTGGAAATTCAGGGAGATTTTGGGGGTGGAGCGTGGGGAGGCAGAGGATGGGGAGAGGACGGACCTCAGAGCAGGGATGTGATGCCACTGAGTCCACCTTCCAAAGCAGCTATGTTCTCCAGGGGGAAGTGGTCACTGTAGTCTAAAGATCAACTGTAATTCTAGGAGCTTTCCAGGCCCCACCTGGAAGTTGGCAACACTAGCCAAGATCATGCAAGCAAGCAGTGCTCCCTATAAGCTGAGTTAGTGTGAGCTAGCTCATAGTTTTTTAGCCTCCGGCTCACACGTTTTTGTCTTAGTTCAGGAAGGATGGCTCCAGAGCAAACTAATTAGGCAGTAGCCAAATCACTCGCTCACAACTTTAATGCCAGTAGGTCACCTTGTAGGGCAGGGTGGAATAGGGCCTGCAGGCCAAAGCAGGCCCATTCTGCCACAGAGCCCAACACAATTATTGGGGTATCAGCTTTTGGGAGTCAAAACTCCCTTCATCAAATCATCTCTGACTAGCAGTTCTTTATTCTCAAGAGAAAATGGGGTGGGGGCAGTCACATACAAGGGAGAAAATGTTTCCAACAACCCCCCCATAGATTGCAGCTAAGGCAGTGGAAAGAAATCACTCTAGAGTCTTCATAACTTTATCCACCATCCTCGTTCACTCTCTTAGCAGTTCCGAGGAGATTATTCCTGAACTTCATGGCTCTTAAATATTTGCATTTTGATCACAGTTCGGAAGCTTTGGTTTTGGCGAGATCTGCACAATCATAGCTGTTGCTGATTGAAGAGCAAATATCGCTTGCTCTTTAATATTAATATTTTACTCTCATTACCATGAATAATTGCTCTTTGCACTCTGATTAAAGTTTGTTTTGCTCAGAGGATTTGAAGTCTGTGAATGACACAGTTTTAAAACGAGTAAGTTTGGAGTATGGGGGGAGGTTGACTTCTCAGCTTCCTTTGCATTCCAAATCACTTTGCTGATAGACTGCCTTTAGGAAAGATTTCATGCCCACAACTCTTTTTTCCCCGCCCACATCCTGTGTGGGTACCCACTGTGCCTTGTAACTATTTGAGTAGCATGCATGTTCAAACGCACATTAATTGGGGGGAAAGTTAACGCTTTTCTTACAAATGCCCTTTTGAGATTGGGTATGTTTAAAAACTTTAGAGATTTTTGCAGCAACTGAAGTGTGTAGGTGGGGAAAGATTTTTTTTAAAAAAAAAAAAACCGGTGAAACTTTGCTTCTGTTGACAGGACATTAAAAAGCCGCAGAGAGGTGTAAAAAGCTCTCTGCTTTTTTGGCTATGCTCCATCTCCCTTATATATATATAAAAGCCGAATGGTGGTGGCACTTCTCTAGAACATTCCACACGCTCCGAAATTGGTTGGCGCCCTGGTGTGTCACTCAGAATCTGTCCCTATCCACTGGCTGCATTGCTTGAGTCTCGCCTCCAACAATCTAAACAGTTTGCTGTTCCTCTCCCCCCCCATAGCCAGTCAGAACACAGAGGTTATTTGCATATGCAGCCTCATTGGCCTTTGCCTCGGAACACAGAGGTCGTTTGCATATGTGACTTCATTGGCTTTTGCCTCTAACATTCTAAACAGTTTGCTGTTCTGAGGTAAAATGTGTCCAATCTCCAGGTGAGGGCTGGAGATCACTCAGAATTACAACTGCTTTCCAGATGGCAGAGATCTGTTCCCCTGGAGAAAATGGTGGGCTCTGTATCCTTATATGCTGCTGAGCCAATGTGATGTAGCAGTCAGGGTTTCAGAGCATGGGAGAGGCTGCAGGTGTGTGTGGGGGGTGGAAAGCTGAAGAGTGAGGGGGAATCCAGGTGAGGGCTGGAGATCAGTCAAAATTACAACTGTTCTTTAGGTAGCAGAGATCAGTTCCTCTGGAGAAAATGGTGGACTCAGTGTCATTATACCCTGCTGAGGTCGCCACAGCAAATTGACACTGAGTGTCCAAGGCCGGGGCACCTGCCCAGAACCTCTTTCTAGAGGTCGTTGTATTTATTTCCACAATGGACCTTTTTCCTAGTATTGTGTCATATAGATATTTATGTCACAGTAATACCTACAAGTAAGGTTGCCAACCTCTAGGTGGTGGCTATTGATCTCTTGGGATCTGATCTCCAGTTGACAGGGATCACTTCACTTGGAGAAAAGGGCTGCTTTCAAAGGCGGACTCTATGGCATTATATACGCCACTGAAGTCCTGGCTCCTCAAACTGTACCCTCCTCAGGCTCCACCCCCCAAATCTCCAGGTATTCCCCAACCAGGAGCTGGCAGCCCTACATTTCCCCCCCTTTCCTCCACTGAGGTCAAATTAGGAATGAATACAGAACAGAGTTTGAGTCCAGTGGCACCTTTAAGACCAACAAAGTTTATCTTCAGATACATGCATGCACACAGAAGCTTATACCCAGAATTAAGCTTCATTGATCTTAACGGTGCCACTGGACTCAAACTTTGTTCTGTTGCTTCAGACCAACACAGCTAACCCCCCTGAATCTACGAATGAGTATATACAACAGAAATAAGAGCATCGATTCCATGTGAAGAAAGGAGGCTTGTTTGATGCCTGCTTTCCGTCCTGTAAGATTGCAGGCCAAAACATTTGTCTTTACCTAGACTTTTAATGGGCTTTTATTTATTTATTTATTTATTTATTTGTTTGTTTGCTTGCTTGTGTGTTTATATTATTGGATTTATATCCCGCTCTCCCTGCAAGTGGGCTCAGGGTGGGTTACAACAGTAAAAATACAAACATAGCAACAAATCCTGATACATATACAAATTCATACAAAGTTAAAATTCCTAAAAACAGCAACAATTGACATAAATTTCAATTTCCAGTATCCACAGGTGCCTCCAGTGCCGGGCATATGTTGACAAAGATAAGGGCCCACTCAGCAGATGCCATGGCGATCTTTAAAGAACAGTCCACTCTGGCAGTATAGGCAGGGAAGGCTAGAGTATTTAGACGCCCACCACCTCAACCAAAGGCCATTTTACAGGCCCTGCAGAATTGCATGTTCCACCAGGCCAGAGTCAGAGCAGAAAATGCCCTGAACCTGGTCGAGGCTAAGTGGACGTCTTTTTTCACTGGTGTATGGTTTGCTCCAAGACTGAGGATATCATTATTGATATCATTTTAGACTGCTGAATTTTTTTAAAGTGTTGCTATGCCTTTATGCCCCAGCTTGCTTTTATTGGCATGTTTTTATTGACCTGACTTGTTTTACTGTTTGGTTTTTATTGGTATGATTGGTTTTATTGACTTGGTTTTACTGGATTGCTTGGTTTCATTTTCTTGTTTCAGTTGAGAACTGCCCTGAGGAGGATTCCAAATTTTCTTGGCCCCTATGCTGTTAACCCAAAATAAGGCCAGTACTCCAGAGGTATGACACCCATTTTCCTCAAAGGCAGCCTTGAGAATTAGTATTCCTTGGAACTGTGGCAGAATTATAAGTGAGACTGGGCATTTTGGTACAGCAGCCTGAATCATGCTTCTTTGGTTCTCTTTCCCATAAGGTTTTGCATATTTAGCTATTGTCATATTGCCATAGCCAGTTTGGTGTAGTGGTTAAGTGTGCGGACTCTAATCTGGGAGAACCGGGTTTGATTCCCCACTCCTCCACTTGCACCTGCTGATGTGACCTTAGGTCACTCACAAGCTCTGGCACAGCTGTCCTTGAAAAAGAGCAGTTTCTGTCAAGAGTTCTCTCAGCCCCACCCATCTCACAGGGTGCCTGTTGTGGGGAGGGGAAGGGAAAAGAGTTTGTAAGCCGCTCTGAAACTCCAAGTGAAGGGCGGGGTATAAATCCAATCTCTTCTTCCCTTCTCTTCTCTCTCAAGCCTGACAATGCCTGCTGTTCTGACGATGCACTCTGCTCTAAGAAAACTGTTTACATTTCTGAGTTCAGCCTGGAAGTCAAAACAATTGAGATATTAGAATGGCTGATTCTGCATTGGCTTTTCCCTCTGTTGTTTTACGAAACCCACGTTGGAACATAAATTCCCCTCTGCATTGCATGCTGCTGTCACTTCCTTTGATCTTCAGATTTTATTGAACCCTCCATACTGCAGGCCACTTTGACTTTTTGGTAACTTCTGCAAAGATTTATGGCTGTTTTATGGCCATTCAGGGGTGACTTTGCGGTTAGTTCCCCATCACCCCGAGGTATTTGGATGTGGTTTTGAGCTGCACTTTTCCCTCCCAGTTGAGAAAATGTGGAGCAAATGCTAGGTGCAGAATTGCCCTACGTGGCTCCAGAATCCTGCCTGAACATAGGGAGGGTCTATCCGGGTGTTTACAGAGTTCATCTGGTCCACGAGGGGAAAGCATTTGGGTTTTGTCATGTCTTAATTGATAGCTAATCTGGATTTTTTTGCTATATAATATCAGTGCCTAAAGGGCTTTTTTTGTAGAAAAAGCCCAGCAGGAAATCATTAGCATAATAGGCCACACCCAACAGCAGAAACTCATTAGCATATTAGGCCACAGCCCAGACAGCACAGCTCATTAGCATATTAGGCCACACCCCCATGTTACCAGAAGTGTGGTCATCCAGCCACGCCCACCTTTTGCTTCTTATTCTGTTGACCTTGTTTGTGGTCAAAACCCAGGGCTTTTTTTGTAGCAGGAACTCCTTTGCATGTTAGGCCACACACCCCTTATGTAGCCAATTCTAATGCGTTTCTGCTGTTGGGTGTGGCCTTTTATGCTAATGAGTTCCTGCTGGGCGTGGCCAACTTGGGAGCCAGCCGGAACTCCGTTCCTGTGTGTTCCTGCCCTAAAGTAGCCCTGAGTGCCTGCATTATTTGGGACTTTTTGCCAACACCTCCCAGCCGGCATGCACATATAGATATAAGTGCACTCTTTATTTATAAGTATTGGCTTGTTATGTTTTCTAATATGATGAATATTGAAATAACTACTTGTTGGAAAAATTTTGCATTATGGTTTTACCTTTTAATATATCATAGATATATTGGAACAGTTGCCTCTCTTTCTGAAACGATAGGGTCCCTGCCAGTTTCATCCCCCTCCCTTATCGAGCCGGGCGGAGATGGGAGTCTTATTTTCTCCCAACAGGGACCGACTCCAGAAACCTCTGGAAAGCTCAGTCTTTCTCATAATAGCCAAATCACTAGTCCATCTGTCCTGGTGCTATCTAGGGGAGGGGCCATGGCTCTGAGGTAGAACATCTGCTTGGCATGTGGAAGGTCCCAGGCTCAATCTCTGGCACCTACAGTTAAAAGGATCAAGTGGTAGGTGATGTGAAAGACCTCTGCTGAAGACCCTGGAGACCCACTGTCAGTAAGCAAGGCTGACCTTGATGGACCAATGATTTGTTTCAGTATAAGGCAGCTTCATGAGGAAAGGTTGAAGGAGCTGGAGAGGAGACGACTGAGAGGTGATATGATAACAATGTTCAAGTACTTGAAGGGCTGTCATATAGAGGATGGTGTGGAGTTGTTTTCTGTTGCCCCAAAAGGTCAGACCAGAACCAATGGGTTGAAATTAAATCAAAAGAGTTTTCGGCTAAACATTAGGAAGAACTTCCTGACCGTTAGAGTGGTTCCTCAGTGGAACAAGCTTCCTTGGGAGGTGGTGGGCTCTCCTTCTTTGGAGGTTTTGAAACAGAGGCTAGATGGCCATCTGACAACAATGCAGATTCTGTGAACTTAAGCAAATCATGAGAGGGAGGCCAGAAAGAGTTGCTTCAGTGCTTAGTTCTCATGGCCCTTTCTTACACACCCAGGGAAATGCTGATTGCCCCTTTGGGGTCAGGAAGCAATTTTTCTGCAGGCCAGTTTGGCTGGAGTTCCTGGAGGTTTTTTGTCATCCTCTGGGCATGGAACAGGGTCACCGGGTGTGTGTGGGAGGGAGGTATTTGTGGAATTCCTGCATTGTGCAGGGGGTTGGACTAGATGTCCCTGGAGATCCCTTCCAACTCTATGATTCTCTATACTGAAGGCAGAATCTCTTCACAGCCTCTGGCACGTTTCCCCCACCACCTGAGTCACGCTACCTAAGGATTAAACCTGAGAGTTTCTGCATGCAAAAGATGTGCTCTTATCTGAAGCACTGGAGGGGGAAAAGAGAATCAAATGAGAGAATCAAAAGAGAATCAAAACCTCTGTTTATCTATGCCAGGCATGAATGCTGCTTGTTTTCCTGCTTGTGAATATCCTATGACCTCTGCTTCTTCTTTTCTTATATGATGGAAGGATTCCCAAGATGGCCAAATTGGAGTTGGTTTCCTTCCCATAAACTGGGATTCTGAACTGAGGCATGGTTTAAAATCCTAGTGTATGAGGAGGAAATAAATTCCAGCTTGCTCAGACATCCAGTTTGGGTGTCACATAGGGTTGCCAGCTCTGGGCTGGGAAATTCCTGGAGATTTTGGGGGTGGAGTATGAGGAAGACGGGGTTAGGGGAGGGGGAGGATTCAATTGGATATAATGTCATAGAGTCCACCTTCCAAAGTGGCCATTCTCTCCAGGTGAACTGATATCTGTCTCCTGGAGATCAGATGTAATAGTGGGAGATCTCCAGCCATCACCTGGAGGTTGGCAACTCTAGTGCCACAGAAAACCTGATGCTTGGTTTGAAACTTCCCAACCCCTTCAATAGCACTTCATGGACAAGGGAGGAAGGAAGTGGGAAGGAGGGAGGGTATGAGAGTGAAAGGAAACTAGCTTCATGCCTGTCGTGCTCAAACAGAGATGTCAGAATGTGTTGGTGTATGAAAACATATGAACCTGCTGTATGCCGTGTCATACCCTTGGACTTTCAAGGTCAGTATCACCTACTCTAACCGGCAGAAGCTCTCCAGGTTTTCCAGTAGTGGTCTTTCACTTTAGTTACCACCTAATACTTTTAACTGGAGGTGCCAGAGGTTGAATGTGGGACCTTCATGGAAAAGCCCTGACCTGGATAGCCCAAGCTAGCCTGATCTCATCAGGTCTTGGAAGCTAAGCAGGGTTGGCCCTGGCTGGTATTTGAATGGGTGACCTGCAAGGAATACCAGGGGCATGACACAGAGGCAGGCAATGGCAAACCACCACTGGGACATCTCTTGCCTTAAAAACAAGTCTAGCTCGCCACCTAGTGGTACATAACACTAAAAGAGCTAGAACTTCTGGCTGCCAGACAATCTTAGGATATCCTGGCTATACTATACACACTGCCATACAATAATTATTAATTATTATTCTTCATGGAAAACAGATGCTGTACTACGAACTATATAAATACTTTTTAGTTGCTCTTAATCCGTATGCAGATATAATGTTACATTATGGTGTGCAGCACAAGGTACTTCCACGCACCAAAAAGCAGATCCAGCGAGGTGAGCACAATTAATTGAAGGAGGTGTGATGTCTTGTTATCAGGGGCAGTTGTGGTTCTTTTGCCAGAAACATACAGACATTGTGTTTGAAAGCACGAGGGGTAGCATGGTCATTCTGCCACTGGCGTTCAGGTGGAACCTCAAAGCGGTCACATTTTATGAATGGTGTTCTTGGTCTTGTACCAAGCATGTTCACCTTATTAGAAAACCATCTGGACGCAAACCAAGCTTGTAAAGAGCAAGCAATCCCTCATAATCTTGGTGAGGAATTATGACCAGTTTAATTTTTGTAGTTCATTTCCTCTAACATTCACCTTTGCCTTAATCGCCTGCATTTTCAATGTAGACGGAGAAGGCAGAACCTGGCTCTCCTCAGTGGTAATCCCATACATCTAAAAACTGTATTCTAATAAAACAGGCTAGCCAAAGAGTTACAAGATTCTGGGAACCCAGAATTTTTAATTTTCAACTGCTGATGTATCTTGACCATCTGGTATCATAATACCAGAAAGTGAGTGTTATGATAGGAAGTGGCTCATGTGATGGACAACAGTAATAAAATCCTGTTCTCAAAATTGTTCCAGAAACATCAGCCCTGGGATTGTAATAAGCAAAGAAAACAGTAGTGTGGTATTAAGAGTGTGTTTCTTTTTCATAACCACATACAATACATTATTAGGTAGAGTTGGTAGACAGATCTCTGCCCGTAGCCAACTTCATTTTATTGCTGAGTTGCAGGAAATCTGTTGTCCCAATCCAGCAAGGAAGACTGATATACCACAGCAGGTTTCTGCACAAACCTCCATATATTCAACACAGTGTTTGTGCATGAATACCTAATAAGATGCCCATGTTGAGCAATGTGGACAGAATGGAGCATGTGCAGAAGAGAGCAATGAGGATGATTGGGGGCCTGGAGACCAACCTTATGAGGAAAGGCTGAGGGACCTGGGAATGTTTAGTCTGGAGAAGAGGAGGTTGAGGGGGGACATGATTGGTCTCTTTAAATATTTGAAGAGCTGTCACTTAGAGGAGGGCAGGGAGCTGTTCCTGTTGGCAGCAGAGGAGAGGAGTCACAATCATGGGTTTAAATTAAGGGTGGGAAGATACCGGCTGGATATTAGGATTTATTTTTTTTTACAGTAAGAGTAGTTCAGTGGTGGAATCCACTGCCTAGGGTGGTGATGAGCTCCCCCTCTGGCAGTCTTTAAGCATTGGCTGGATGAGCATTTGTCAGGGATGCTCTAGGCTGATCCTGCACTGAACCATGGTTGGACTAAACGGCCTCTAAGGGCCCTTCCAATTCTGTGATTCTGTGATTCTCCATGTGGTTCCCAGTGATCCATTAGGAAGTGTGCAACCAGCAGGCAACCTGGTCAGTGCAGATCAGGTCTCCTTCTCTCTGCACAATGGGAGAGACAGATTGGAAGGCATTTCTCCATCCACTTATCAAGGGATGCCACCCCTGGTTATTACGTATGCATTAAGCAGACACATGCAACACTTCCTCTCATCTTGTGATATGCAAAGCAAAATTCAGGCAGCAAACAAAAAAGGCTATGTTGCCAAAGTATGATGTGCTATTTGAAAAAAAAGATGGTGGTGGGAAAGACCTCTGCATTCCCCCACCCCCATTAAGAAGAGACGTAAATGTTAACATGCCCTTTTTGCTTCTGGATTCAGGTACTGTTTCAGCCTTCTGGGTCTCTCCAGACTTGGGCCAATTTCAGAAAAGAACACGTTGCCTCTTTTTGTGCTTCCCAAAAAAACAAGTCATCAAGTAAAGCTCTTCTACTTTCCTACAAACCAGCAAAACGCTTGGCCTTTGCAACTGAGAAATATTAAGCTCTAAATTGCCTGAGCCCATTTACATCAGCCCGCTGAGCTCATGGTCCCCAGACCGTTGGTTCTGCAGAGATGGTTTCGACTGATGAAGTGTGCTGCTTTTGGAAATGTTTGCTTTTTGGTTGTATATGTGCATACACAGTTACTGGAAACTGGATCTATAGTGGAGGAAACTTGGCTTTGTAATAATATTTCAGGCACTTTTCTGGTTCCAGCTGACCACAGGCACCCTGGCTTCTTGTAATTGGGAGTGATAGGCTGTGGGGATGTCAGTGTGGGTTGAAGCTGGGTGTTGCAATATGAGAGCTGTTTGACCTCTCCTCAGTTTCTTAAGGCTGTGTGTTCAAGTTAATGGAAACAAAGGCACATTCTTCTCACAGAGGCAAATCTTCTTGGTGAACTACTTGCTTGTATTATATAGGGCAGGTATGGTGTAGACTTTCCAATTTCCCGGGGGGGGGGCTGGGGCTGGGCCAGAGGCATTGCTTTGCTAGGAGCAAGGGTGGCTCCCGGGGGAGGCTGAGTACCTTCCTGAAAATTTCGGCGGGGGCTGAAGCCCCGCCGCCCCCACGAAGATTACGCCGCCCCTGCCAAATGCCATGTGGGGCCTGAACACCTCTGAGAATAACAACTGATGTACAGACCACAGAGATCAGTTCCCCTGGAGCAAACTACTGATTTGGAGGGGGGACTCTATGGCATTATACTCTGCTGAGGTGCCTCCCCACCCCAAACTCTACCCACCCCAGGCTCCACCTCCAAATCTTCAGGAATTTTTCCAACCCTGAGTTGGCAACCCTGAATCATGACTATACATGAAGGGTTTACGAAATGTGGCGGGGGCTGAAGCGTAGGCCTCAAATACTATTTAGGCCCATCCTCATTGGGAAGGGTTAATAAGAGTAAAGACAGGTCTGACATAAAAGCAGAAATTGCTTCACACAGTATAACTGTAGTTCTTGTTGTGAAATTGATGTCTAGGGTTGCCATACCCCCGATGGGGGCAGGGTCCCCCCAATTTCCAGCCCCCTGATCCATCCACCAGCCATAGGGTTGGCAAGTTGAAATATTTCCATAGTGGGGGACTCCCGCCCCATGGCTGAAGCGCGCATGCGCCGCACACACATCACCCAGAAGTGATGTGCCAACGCTAGGCACTCTATGGTTTTCCCTCAGATGACCGTGGCCCCGCCCCCAGTGTGCCCGGTGTGGTTGCGTCACTTCCGGGTGACGTGCACGGTGGGGTGGGGTTCCCCCCGGGGCCCAATCTGCCGGCAGTGGGGACCGGGCCTCTGGGGCGGGGGTTTCCCCACCCCCGGGGGGACTTGGGAAGCCTAACCAGCCAGCTGCTGGTGGGGAAGCCTCACCCCCAAAGAGCTCCCTGACGTCTGACATGCCTAGCGTGGTAATGTCACCTGGAGGTGACATCATCACGCTGGGCACGTCACCAGGGGGACACTTTAGCATTCAGCGAAAAACTGTTTTTGACCGAAGAGCCCAGGAAGGAGCCTCTGTCCCCCTGCTAGCAGAAGGCAGGGACCCGGCAACCTATTGATGTCTGAATTAGGGTTGCCAGCTCTGGCTTGGGAAATCCCTGGAGATTTGGGGGCAATGCCTGGGGGAAGGCAGAATTTGGGGAGGGGGGAAGCTGAGTAGGGATGTGATGTCACTCTAGGACTTCCATTTCTCCTAGACTCCATGGTATACCATAGACTTCACCCTCTGAAGCTGCCATTCCCTCCAAGGGAACTGATCTCTGTCAGACCCGTAGCTAACATGGGGCCCACGGGGCCTGGCCCCCCTTGTGTTTCTTCTGGGCCCCCTCCCTCCAGGGCTGCCCCCAAAGTTCTCCAATTTACCACCTGCACTGTACTTCCATTTAATTAGCTGGCGGGCCCCCCCAAGGCCCCCTCCCAAAGAATTCCCTAGCTACGGGGCTGATCTCTGTAGACTGAAGGTTGGTAACCCTATGTCTGATCACTGCAAATGGTGTTGGCTTAAGGGGAATGAATCCAGGGCCTATAACAAATGTTTCTTCACAACCATGGATGCTTCTTCAACAGGGGAGAATTACTAGGAGCCTAATCTATCAGCACTTGGGTTAGGGGAATGACCCCAGTTAAGGGGCAGAGACGTGTGTGGGGGAGATGTAATAGCCATTTTGAGCTTCACAAACAGAAAGCTGGGGATTAGCTGAAGCTAACCTACCACATGGGTTTGTTGTGAGGGGAAAATAGAGGAAGGGAGAATGATATAAGCTGCTCTGAGCTTCTTGGAGGGTGGGAGGGCTTAAAATGTATTAAATTAATAACTTTGCCTCTGTCTAGGGTAGAGATGTAAAATTTCCAAAAATTTTGAAGCCATGGAAGAAACCCTTCTTTTTCCCCTGATTTTTTTTTGGGGGGTGGGAGTGGAAATTTTGGAAAAAAATTGAAATATATGCAGTACTTACTGTCCTATCAAACGTAAACTGATCTTACTGCTTTAACAACAGAAAATGTACAATTTACAACTTACTTAGCATGTACAACCACAATAGTTGATATACTTATGGAATTTGCAGTTTATAAATACTTTAATCTTCCACAACCAAAATTGCAAATACGACCAATACTTGAGAGAAAACTGCAAGCTGATGCACCCTATGTTACCTTACTACACATACCTTAATTTTTGCTCTCTGAAACACAGACTTTTTCAGTCAGGAGTGACACATAAGGTCAATAATAATATCTGCGAGATGTAGTTCCAGTCAGATGCCGCCATCTTCCTCCTGTGGCTACTGGTTAGAGAGAGCTCAGCTCTCAATGACACTTTCAGAGTTTTCCTCTGAGGCTTTGGTGCAGTTTCTGCTCCCACCTCCTTCTGATAAGAACATAAGAACATAAGAGACACCAATGTTGGATCAGGCCAAAGGCCCATCTAGTTAGGGTTGCCAAATCTGAAATTCTTACAGACGGGGGATTGTCTGGCCAGTCCTGGAGCTGCTGGTAAATGCGCACGCGCGCTTCGCGCGCGCACGCCGCCAGGACGTCACTAGAAGTGACGTCACACGCTGGGCGGGGCCACGCCGTTTGAGGGGAAAACAAAGAGTTTTCCCCTCAAATGGCGTGGCTCTGCCCCCAGCGTGCGACGTCACTTCCGGGTGATGTAGCCGCCACCACTTCCTGTGGCAGTGAATTCCAAGTGTTAATCCCTCTTTGGGTGAAGAAGTACTTCCTTTTATCCGTTCTAACCCGACCGCTCAGCAATTTCATGGAGTGCCCACGAGTTCTTGTATTGTGAGAAAGGGAGAAAAGTACCACTTTCTCTACCTGTTCTTTCCCATGCATAGTCTTGTAAACCTCAATCATGTCACCCCTCAGTCGTCTTTTCTCCAAGCTAAAGAGCCCTAAGCGCTTTAACCTTTCCTCATTCTCCCTCCTTCAAGGTAGGGGAGTAAGGTACTTGTTACCTCATTTGTGGGGTATGTACATCATAGTGGTAAGGAAGAAACTGAAAGCTCAACCCCAGGAGAAGAGTCAGGCCAAAAGGACAATAGAAGGAATGAATGCCCTGCTTGCTCCCCTCATGAAGCTCAGGCATCCTTCTAGGTGCAGAAATGCCTCTTGTATTTAAGAGCTGCATGCCTTACCTTATCTTCAAAAGCTTTTCAGTCATTCTAAAAGAGATTTCATAGGTTTTTTCCCCAGTACTCCCTAATCTTTTCAGTTTTCTGTTGGAAAAATTGAAAAAAAGGCCTCTTCAGAAAAAAATGGGGGAAAATGTTTATCAGCCCTTTCAAACTAATTCCATTGGTCAATGAATGGGACCCAGATCTTCACCCAAAGGTTATCACTCCTTTTACATTGATACTGTGGTGTGGAAAGAACAATACATGTGAGAGTAGAGGGTGAACATGATTGAAACACTACAGTACCTTTAGCCCTTTAATATATGAGAATCTGTGAAATATTGTGGTGTGGGTAGAAGCTTTTTTGGACACATTCTCATATCCCTTTGGGGTGACTTACAATTCTTAACGTGTAGCAAGATTACAGTTGCCATCCTAAGCACAGCTATACCCTTCTAAGACCACTGACTTCAAGGGTGTAAGTTCGCTTAAGACAACACTGTCAGATTCCTAGTCTCACTGCCATGACATGTACAACGATCTGGATGCATCCTAAGGATGCCAAATAAAGGGCACTCAATGGAATGAAATATTTCACAAAGTGGTAGAGCAGAACTGTTGACTAAACTTTTGGGGTAGGGGACTGGATCAGCTTTGGCACAGTAACAGCATACATAAATTGGAACGAAGCATTATGGAGATTAAAAATATACACCACAAGACCCCTATTAACTTTAATAAGATTTGTACATGTACAGCCAAGGAGTAATCCTTATATTTAATACATACAGCTGTTTCTGTCTTGTAGTCTTGCTGTAATTGTTGAAAGCTCAGCATGACATCTGGTCCAAAATACTTAACAGCTCGTTCGCGACATGTGTAAGTTTTATTGGTCGCTTGTTGCCAACAGTTTTGGCCATCGGTTCCACCTGTAGTTTCCCATATTTGTGCTTGTAGAAAATCAGGCTGCCGAAATGGATAAAATGGATCCTTGGATGCATTTCCTTCAGCCTAAATAGCAACATAAACTGTTTGCATGATACAGCAGCCAAGAGCTTCCAAGGCACATGAAGAAAGATGCCTTTTACAAGCCCCCTACCCCCAACTGTTTGACCAAAGGAATGTGTAAGAAAGAATTATACAAGGATTAATTGATCTGTATGAAGGGATCTTTAACAAATGCATCACAGAGTGCTAAAAGGAGGCTTGTTCTGAACCTCAGGAATGAGGAAGTGTCTCAGTCGACCTGAATCTTCTGCCTGTTGTTCCTGAAGAATAGGAAATGTGCTTGATTTTTTTAAACATCAGAAATCTTACATTCTGACTAGGAGAGGAGGATAGGGTGGTCTCTCTCTGTTCTACTTTGCGCTCTTTTTCTTTCTGTTTAAGGAGGCAGCAGCAGGAGGGAAGGGAAGGGAAGGGAAGGGAAGGAGAGAACTGTACTAGAGTTGCTTTCTAAAGTTAGTGTAGATGTGGGACTCTGATCAGCCGCCAGGACTTGTTCTTTGTTTCAGAAATGAGATGCTTTTGGGGAAGAAGAAAGTGCTTGCTAAGAAACACACTATGGGTGCAATGGTGCTCATGAGTGCCAGAATTTTTTTACAAAACAATATACCTATTAGCTCTAGTTATCTTGTCCCTTCTTTTCCAGAGCAAGTCAGTGAGACAGAGAATGAGAACTCGCAGAGTACTATGAGCTAGATTTGATCTCTTCTCATTTCACGTTGACATGTGTTAGGTGGTTGTTACTGAAAGTGGGTTTTGGGATCTTTTTGCACCATGCTTTATTGCAATGTGTACTGTGTAAATAAGTTAAGTAAAATCTGTTTTTTAATAATCCTGCCCATTTTCCTTTAGTGTTTCTTACCTCATTAACAATTACAATTCTGTTCCATTGTGCTCTTGTAAACACTGTAGCAATTGTTTACAACTGACTGGTTTTGTCCACAAAAGGATATCCAGTGGAAAATGATTGCTGCAGCACAGCCCTAGTGCAATATCCAAGGATATGTGGATGCAGTCTAAATTTGGTCTGTGAGAAAACAGGAAGTGAAGCCATTGAGCCCCAGCAATTAATATGGCACATGGAGAAATCAATCAG
>NW_015173695.1:794407-799336 GCF_001447785.1 Gekko japonicus | reverse complement strand
GGTTTGAAGTGAGAGGACGATGGATCAACATATTTGAAAACTAATAATTAAAAATACATTAAAATGTTACTGTCCTGACCTGGACTACTTTTCTCATCAAATCTTGGAAACTAAGCAGGCTAGGCCCTGGTCAGTATTCAGATGGGAGATCACCAAGTCCAGAGTCGCTATGGAGAGGCAGGCAAAGGCAAACCACCTCTGAATGTCTTTTGCCTTGAAAACCCTACGGAATTGCCGTAAGTCGCCTGTGATTTGATAGCAATAAATAAATACAATTTTTAAGAAGAGAGATTAGAAAAAGGATGATAGAGGTAATTTGTTCATATATCTTTATTCAAATTAATATTGGGAATGAGGATGAAGCAGGAGGGTAAGTAGCCGGGCCTTCTGACACACTTCCGGTGATGTCAGGGGGTGTGGCCTTCTGTCACGTCCGGTGATGTCAGGGGGCGTGGCATATGCAAATAAGTTATGCTAATGAGTTATGCTAATGAGCTCCGGCAGCTCTTTTTCTACAACAAGACCCCTGAGTATAAGACAAGATAAGATACACACTGCTTTAACTGGAGACAGTGCCGTTTTAAGCATCTCAAGGGCTCCAGAGTCAGCTAAATTGAGGGACATGGAAATAACAGCTTAATCGTTTCATTGCCCTAGTCTTAAATTTTGCCTGGGATCTTTCAAATAGTTTTTAAAAAAATACAATAACAAACCTGATTTTAGCATATTGTTTCTCCAACACAGTATTGACTGCCCCTATTAACGGTCTGTCTCACTGAACCATGAGGCTTCATGGATAAAATTTGACATCGCACTTTTGAAATATATAGCATCTGGAACAACTTACTGTGGGAGGGCCATGGTTTATATTAAAGAAGGGTATGTATTTCATAGTCCAGAAGCATAGGGAATTTCTGGAACGTAACTCATCAAAGAGTCCCAATTAATAGCAAGAGTCTTAGTGGATCTTTGTTCATATAAGGAACTTTGCATAGTGTTTTCCACTTATGATGAGTGGTTTACTCTGTGTCATTTGTACCATATGTTCCTACTGCTGAGAGTTGGACGGTGACAGTGATTCAGAATACAACAAAAACCTTAGGTATTAGGATTTGTGATTCATATTGCTTACAGTTCAAAAATATGTATTTTGCTTTGGTTCTTGTTATCTCATGGGCTAACCACACGTTCTATACAAATGCATGCAACAGAAGAGATTGTTATTTAAAGGTAAAACAGCTGTTTGGGGTCATGTAATTTGGGGGCAAAGATTCGGTGGGTAGAGAAAGGGTTAAGAATAAAGAATGCTGCTTCTTTGCTTCACATGACTCTTTCCTTTTTTTAGTTGGATAGATGGCTCTGAGAGGCATATATAAAGACATATATGAAGAGACCCAATCTATCAAGTGGGAATGCTTCATATTGGATTTGGTTTGTCATCAACCATTATGGAAGATGGTTTTGGGCTGAATACGGGGGGGGGGGGCAGGTGGTTCAGAACCTGCTGACTTTCTTTGGTAGGCCTTCCATTTCCCTGCCTGGTGCAGCAAATTTCCCACTAGCCAGCCTCAATTTCCCGACCCTGAAGAACTGCAGAGGAGGAGAAAAAAAATGCTGTAGAAATTTCCCCTGGTCCCTATGGTGAAGACTATAGAGACTAGGGGAGGCATCCTAGAGCATAATCCAGAAATGACATCACATCCTCCCCACCCTCCATCCTTCCCAGACACCACCCCCGAGGCAGTTTTGGGAAGCCTCCTCTTTGGGGATATGGAAGGACTGAAGGGAGAAAATACGGTAGTTAACTGGCTATTCTATCTGACTTTCTTATGTAGGTTTTCAAACTCCAAGATGTTTTAGCAAAGCAAAGTTTCAATGATTTAGCTGAGGCGTTCAGAAGAAAAGATAATGCATGTTTTGTCAATGACATTTTGATGTTCTGGAAGATTTTCTTTGCGCAGTTTCAGTTATATGCATGTTTTGCTGGAGCATGCAGCAGCCAAAGCTGAAAAGTGTTTAAGTCCCACTGATTGCCATGTGTGATATTTACATTTAGCCTTAACTTTCCCAGTCAGAAACATAGTACTTAAAGGGGTTTAACTTGGCTGGATCACACTTTTGATTTATGGCCAAAACATCAGGAATTGGAATGCTTGGGTATCTTCACTAGGAACGTTTTATGAAAAGCTTGTATAGACTGACCCATAGCCAGTCTGATTCACAAGTGGAACCTGTCCCCAAGCAGAAGCATGGGGTTCTTAACTTTGTAAAGTAAAGGTAAAGGTTCCCTTGCTCGAAAGCCAGTCAAATCCGACTCTAGGGTTGCGGTGCTCATCTCCGTTTCAAAGCCGAAGAGCCAGCGCTGTCCGAAGACATTTCCGTGGTCATGTGGCTGGCATGACTAAACACCAAGGCGCATGGAACGCTGTTACCTTCCCACTGAAGTGGTACCTATTTATGTACTTGCAATTTCTTGCTTTCGAACTGCTAGGTTGGCAGGAGCTGGAACTAGAGTCAGGAGCTCACCCCGTCTTGCGGCACCCGGGTCTCGAACTGCTGAACTAGCGACCTTCCACAGCCTGCAGTTCAGTGTCTTAACCACTTGAGTCACCGCAGCTTAACTTTGTATTTGCCGTCTAATACTAAAGAAAGTTGTTGGGGAAAGACAATGTCTGGTGTACAAAGAAGAAGAGAAGAAGACCCTGCAGGGGGCAGCAAGAAGACAACAAGATAGGATAGTGAGGTCAGCACCTTCTCTCTCCTGTCAAGTGTCATTCCTTGTCTGTCTCCAGATGGCTACTCTGAGGGCAACTTCCTGATTCTTCTTGGAAGTTCCCCATGTAGTCTACTCTCTCTCTCTGCTAGCGATGTAGTTAGGACACTATCTCTGTCTCTCCTCTTTATTATCAAGTATGTTAGTTACTAAAAAAACCCTTTATCTAGTCTTTGATCACATTGTGCACTGTTGCTGTGTTAATTACTCTGCTAACAAAAGTGTGGGATGGACATTTGCAGGGGGGCTTCAGAAGGTGCTGGTACTGCTTAGTGTGTCCCTCACCTGCTGATCCTGGAAACATTTTAACTCTCCCCACAGGTGTTCTTCAGGACTGGAAATATACCTGGCTGGAGTCCTGCTCACATATAACAGTGAACACACATGCAACCTGCATGTGCATATGTACACCTATTCATACGAAACAACCAACACTCATTCACTTTACCAGTGAAACCAGGGAACGATATTTGGACAAATGTGGGGTTTACATCACATGCTCGGCTGTACATTTGTTGAATGAAATAGAAGAATTACATATTCAATGCACATGTACAGAACAAATAAAGTGTATGCCGCACACGGGATTGTTTATGCATTCACTCTAAGTTGTAAATAGGGCATGAGAGAAAATAGTTTAGAAGAAATTTAGAAGCAGGGAAGCACTGGCAGAAACAGGAAGGAATACACCCACTAATTGTTTCCTGAAAATGTCCCCTATGTCAACAGTTGCATTGCCTCAGCTAAAAGAAGTTACACAAAATTATGGAGGATATTTCTATCAATGGCCCTTGCTGCACTGACAGCTTGCTCCGGAGAATCTGAGGAGTCAAACCTTAAGGGTTAACTTTGCAGTCGCATGCATTCCCTCTGCACTGTTTCCCCACCCCCCACCCCGTGGCTATATTTATTTGTGTATTCTGTAAACATTCTGCATCTACAAACAAAACCCACATTTTTTGAGCTATCTGGCTGCCAACTCCTCCCCCCTCCCGCCATGATTCTGCAGAAAGAAAGGGAAGGAAGCAGGAAATCCAGACCCACACATGCAAGACTGACACATTTGGGAGCAGGGAGTCTCCTAGTCCTTGATATTTACTGATTCCTTCTTATGCTCTCTCTGGCTTTTTAAAAGTTTGCCTGAGTGGAAGGACATGTCCTCTTTTGTCTTTGGAGAAGGAGGGAAAGAAAACAGAACAGGGAGGGAGTGTCAACCTAAAGAGAGAGGGGGAAATGGGGGGGGGGCAGTGGGCAGTATTTAAATACCCACAGAAACAATTCTACTTTAGAAAGGATTAGCGATTGGAAAGTGGATGAGAACAAGCGATTCGAAAGCAGAATTGCTGCGAAAGGAGTTTTGGTAGCTGCAGGGCAACGGTGTGCTGGAAGCGTTTTTAATGCAGATTTCTTTAAACAAATGCAAAAACAACAGAAAGCCCTGAAACAAAGTGAAAGTGGCAACATGAGGGAATGCAGAATGGAAGAGACCGAGGCAAAATATGGGTGTAGAAAGGGCCAATAGCTAATAGCCATGAAAGTTGTGGAATGTCCATGTTCAGGAGCAGTGTACCACTGTATACCAGTTGCTGAGTGGCAATGGGGGTACTTTGGCTCTGCTAGTTGGCCTATGGGGTGGTGGTATCTGGCTGGTTACAAGATGGTGGACTCCATAGACTACTGACCTGGTCCAGCATCGTTGCTCTTAATGTGGGTTTACAAGTAATGTATTTGAAATGGTAATATGTCATTCCAACCTCACCATCTTACATTTAGGAGTTGTTCAACAAATGAAACTTGGCTCTTATGTGGTGATTTGATAGGTGCAACTACCCGTCTCTGTTTATTAAGTTGATCCATGGGATCAAGGAATCTTTTTGTGATTGAAAATGACATCATACTCAGAAGTGCTGAGTGTTCTTACACAGAATAGCTTGCTAAACCGGGTTACTCACATCTGTCTCGAATACTAAGCCAAGGGCTTATTGGTAAAAAGCCAGCAAATCTGCAGCCCTTGGAGATGTTTTTAATTCCAAAGGCATAATCCATTCCAAGTTCAGCACTACAGAATGTGGTATTAAATACATTCTGCTTCATCCCTGCGATTTGTTGAGCACAGAACTTGGAACTTTTATGATCAATTACCAGGGAAAATACCA
>NW_015173695.1:779560-794336 GCF_001447785.1 Gekko japonicus | reverse complement strand
AGGGAATCATTGTTACTAAAGCAGCCTAAAAGCAGCCTGCTGAGGTAAGGAGCTCCTTTCAGTGGCTCCACCCTACCAGGTGATGAGCCTCCGATTCTTGCCAGATATCTTGGAGTCATGGACATGGTCCAAGCTCATATAACTTATTAATTGGAGTCCATTTTGAAACAGCTGGGGAGACTATTGGTAGTTTATCAAGTATCACAGGTGATGTCATTTAGTAGCCCTTGGTGTGTTAAAAAGGAATCATCCCTTTTACAATGATTTGTGTGAGCTTGATGAACTGTTGGCTAACATGCTATAGAGATCCATGTCACAGTATCATCAGCTTAAAGGCACTCATAGGGAAACAGCTTGATGATATTGATCCTTGCAAGGGGTTCCTTTAAAAACGCCCTGAATCCCCACACCTGTGGCATCGGTTCCTGGACCACAAGACAGCTGTATGAAAAACTGAAATATGCAATTAGAAGGTTGCCCTTGTCCTTGGCCACCACTAGGGCAGCCTTTTTCAGAAGGCGGTTCTGAAATTGCAGCAAGGAGACCCGGGTGCTGCATGACGGAGTGAGCTCCCGTCTCTGACCCCAGCTCCTGCCAACCTAGCAGTTCGAAAGTAGATAAATAGGGACCACTTCGGTGGGAAGGTAACAGCGTTCCGTGCACCTCGGTGTTTAGTCATGCCGGCCACATGACCATGGAAATGTCTTTGGACAGCTCTGGCTCTTTGGCTTTGAAACGGAGATGAGCACCGCATCCCTAGAGTCAGATTCGACTGGCTTTCGAGCAAGGGAAACCTTTACCTTTGCTATAATGAAGGTGCATTCCCTTCTGACATGGCTTGGTACACATGCTTTGGTTGCTCAGCGATAGTAGCAGGAAGATAAAAGATGGATGGCCCAAGGCTTTTTTTTGGTTTTGCTCCACTGAATTCCTTTGGCACAGGATGGGTGGCAGCTAAACATCTATATGCGCCCCCTTGCCCAGATTGCCCAGAGGCATGGACTCGGTTCAAGGTGCTGGTTCTTATTGTCACCAATATGCCAATGACACCCAGAGCTGTTGTTGGATGACCAGTCAGATTCTAGTCTGGGAGAACTCGGCATGTCGTTGAAAGCCGTGGCTGGTTGGCTTAGACCGAGTCGACTGAAATTGAATCCGACGAAGACGGAGGTCCTGTGCCTGAGCTGGAGCAGGCCAAGGTTAGGGATCCCTCTTCCGACTTTCGATGGGGCGCTGTTGGTGCCAAGCGCTGGAGGTTAGAAGTTTGGGAGTGCTCCTGGATGCCTCCTTAACAATGGACGCCCAGGTAGTGGCCACTGCGAAGTCTGCCTCTTACCACCTATGGCTGATTAGGCAGTTGGTTTCCTTCCTTGAACACAATGACCTGGCAACAGTGATCCATGCGATGGTCACCTCGAGATTGGATTGCTGCAATGCTCTCTACATGGGGCTGCCCTTGTCCCAGATCCGGAAGCTGCAGCTGGTGCAGAATGCAGCGGTGAGGCTGTTGTTGTGCCTTCCTGTGTGGGACCACATCCAGCCTGCCCTAAAAGCACTGCACTGGCTGCCTATAGCATGCCGGATTCGGTTCAAGGTGCCGGTTCTTACCTTTAAAGCCCTATACGGTCAGGGACCTGCATACCTGGAGTCTGGCAACCCTACGTCCCTCCCCTCCCCAAACCCTGCCCTCCCCAGGCTCCACCCCACAAATCCCCAGGTATTTCCCAACCCAGGGCTGGCAACCTTATGAGTTCCAAGAGGCAATTTCTTTCTCTTTACCCATTCAGCTTCTTTACAACAGTGAATCCCTGCTGTTAATTATAAATGGATATCTATCAATCCCCAAAGCGACTGTTCACACCCAGGCAAGTCTCCATTTGGCTTCATTAAGGAGTTTTGCTTGACTCATCATGAATGACTAAGAGTTGCAAAGTTTGTTGTTGTTGTGTGTGCGTGGGGGTGTGTGTGATGTCAACCAAAGCAAGCTCTCCTCATATCTCATTCACAAATCCTCCGCATTCCCCTGGGGAGGCCATTGTCAAACAATCAATTGCTAGGCAACAAGGAGGCATGTGTGTTGCCTAGTCCTCCCCTCCCCCATGATCTCTTGGCTTGGGTGCATGAGAGAGTTCTTTTGGGGGTTTCTGATGCATTTCTGTCCAGCGAGTCTTCCCAGCTGTTGCACCCTCCCCCCCTCCCGATCACACTGACTCATGTTTTTTGCCATCACAGCGACTTGGTTTTCATAAACAACACTAATGCATTCTGCTAGTTCCTTTGGGAGAATCAGAGTTGCAGGTTTCTGGGCAACCAAGAATTACGTTGCAAGACAAACAGACGAGTTACACAAAGACACAGAGAGGCACACATGGGCAAGTGTGCGCACACACACACACGTGCGCGCACACATGTACATATATAAAAGTGTAGAACAAAGTTTAAGTCCAGTGGCAGCCAATGCTTCCTCTAAGCTGTGGAGTCTTGTGAGCAAAAATTCTACTTTGTGAGTTACTGGCATTAAAGTTGTGGGCGAGCGATTTGGCTGCTGCATAAATTAGTTTGCTCTGAAGCCATCCTTCCTGAGCTAAGACAAAAATGTGTGAGCCGGAGGCTAAAAAACTGTGAACTAGCTCATGCTAACTCAGCTTAGAGGGGAAACTGGTGGCAGCTTTAAGACCAACAAAGTTTTATTCTGGGTATAAGCTTTCATGCCCATGGATACGTCTTCAGATACATTGAAACAGAATTAACCAACCATTAGAAGAGAAGAAGAGAAGAGATTGGATTTATACCCCACCCTTCACTCGGAGTCTCAGAGCGGCTTACAATCTCCTGTCCCTTCCATGTGAGGTAGGTGGGGGCTGAGAGAGCTCTGACAGAAACTGCTCTTTTTCAAGGACAGCTCTGACAGAAATATGGCTTGCCCAAGATCATCCAGCAGCTGCAAGTGGAGGAGTGGGGAATCAAACCCGGTTTTCCCAGATTAGAGTCTGCACACTTAACCAGTGCACCAAACAATTGGTAAGAGGCAATTCGTAAGATTCCTACTATATGTAATGGCTGGTGAATTCTGTTTCAATGTATCTAAAAAAGTGTGCCTGCACATGAAAGCTTATACCAAGAATAAAATTTTGTTAGTCTCAAAGGTGCCACTGTTTGCAAACTTTGTTCTGCTGCTCGAGGCCAACATAGCTACCCCGCTGGAATCTATAGAAAAATGTGATGTTTCCATCAGCTGCCTAAAGCAGAGTTTGTAGAGTAAGGGGCAGTATCTGTCACCGACTGCAGTATTTTTAAAAAATGCTTAAATATT
This sequence comes from Gekko japonicus, assembly GCF_001447785.1. Lineage (NCBI taxonomy): Eukaryota > Metazoa > Chordata > Lepidosauria > Squamata > Gekkonidae > Gekko > Gekko japonicus. The sequence continues at coordinate 791,023 of NW_015173695.1, read as the reverse complement.
TAAAAAGGCCTGCCAGGGGAAGGAGAATCCTCCTCCCCAGTGGGCACACAGCAACCCTATATCTCATGTGCCAGGAGAATGCACTATATCCAGTCTGCTCTTTACGCGTAGTTCCTCTTTTGTGCGACAACAGCAGGGGTCCCCAATGCAGGGCCCACGGGCACCATGATGCCCGCCAACAGCTTTCCTGGCACCTGCCAAGTGCTTTTAAAAAGTGGGTGGAGCTAGGTGGGGCTTTTGGCCAGCAGGACTTCCAGTGGAGTGTGCATCCTGCAAAACAGACCTTCTGCCGACAATGTTGACGAGTGACTATTAGGAGTTTTATATATATAACCTCACTCCCTGGCATTTTGTGGCTGGCTCTGCCTTCTGTGGTGGTTGCCATTTGGTGGTTTTGCCCACCTCCACGTGTCAGAATTCCAAAGGGGCCTGCAGGTTGAAAAGGGCTGGGGACCCCAAGACTAGGGCAATGCTAGTCTAGGAGAAAAAGAGGAAAAGAGATGAAGAAGAAGAGATTGGATTTATACCCTGCCCTTCACTACCCGATGGAGTCTCAGAGCAGCTTACAATCTCCTTTCCCTTACTCTCCCCACAACAGGTGGGGCTGAGAGAGCTCTCTCAGGGGCTGCCCTTGAGAGAACAGCTCTGAGATAACTTGTGACTGACCCAAGGTCACACCAGCAGCTGCATGTGGAGGAGTGGGGAATCAAACCCGGTTCTCCCAGATCAGAGTCCACACTCTTAACCACTACACCAAACTGGCTCTAGACTAGGCAAATTGAAAAGTGTAAATTCATTCCAATCAAGAGGAAGAGATTATGCAGACAGGCTTCCTTGCGTGTATAACTTGCTGGGTCAGGAACTGCAGACATTCTTCTAGAACACATATCCTTGCGTGGATTCCAGCTTTCCTCACTGCAAATAGGCTGAATCCGGGTGCAAGAAGATTGCTGCCCATTTCCCTGGAAAGGTTGTAAAATCTTTTGATTTGGGCTGACTTTCAGTGGTCCAGGGTGAGGTTAATGTTGCTGCTGAGTATAGGATGTGAAGATTAGCTGAGATTTGAATCTGTTTGAACAGATCATCATCATCATCATCATCATCATCATCATCATCATCATCATCATCATCATCATCATCATTTTGTGGATTTTACTGCCAAGGTTGACCTTTCAGATATGAAAAGGCTGGCATTCAGACTCAGATAATTTGAGTCATAAGGAGACCAAAAGAAGAATGTTAGGAACGGTCAGAATATATGTTCTCTGGATTATTATTGTTGTTGTTGTTACTAAACCTGTTTGCCTGACCACTCCAGATGTAAAAAAAGAGCTCCTTGGGGAAAACTCATTTTGGGGCTGGCTGACATTTGGAAGTTCTTTTATTTGGTTTTTATGGCTTTATTCAGTGGTGAAATTGGATTTCACTCTTTGATCAGCAGCTTCTCAGCATATGCTCTCTCTCTCTTTCCTCTCTCTCTCTCTCCTCTCTCTCTTTCTAAAGGGGAATGGAACAAAGTTTGAGTCCAGTGGCACCTTTAATACCCACAAAGTTTAATTCTGGGTATAAGCTTTTGTGTGTATGCACACTCCTTCAGGTACGGCGACCTGTTTCAGTGTGTCTGAAGAAGTGTGCTTGCACACAAAAGCTTATGCCCAGAATTAAACTACTGGACTCAAACTTTGTCCTGCCGATTCAGACCAACACGGCTACCCACCTGAATCTATCAGTAAAAGCTAATGTTTGTCATGGACCATTTCTGCAGTAGTGAAATCCCCCACATCGATGCTTTTAAAACTGCATGTTATGTGAAATTTTCCACAGTAGATTTTTCCTCACCAGGCGCAAACCCGAAGTGTTCTCCTTCTTACCCCAAGTTTTTGGAACTCACTAAAACTGGGGATTCTGAAATGTGGGATAAGAAAACTTCAGGTTTGCCCCTGGTGAGGAAAAATCTACTGCAGAAAATGTCACATAACACACAGTTTTTAAAATGTCAAAGTGGGGAATTTCACTACTGCAGAAATGGTCATGTTGTCTAGTATTCATTGATATTTATTTGTACAGTTCTCTCCTTTAAGTGGAGATCGGGTTAGATCCTAACAGCTCTATCTGCTGGCAAAAAAGGGGGAGGAAGAGCCCTTTTGTACCACCAAAAAGTCTAAGCAAGGGACATAAGCTACATGGGATGGGAACTGTAAAAAGGAGGAGAAATGGGCAAGAGTGAGTAGCAAACCAGTCAGATCTAACACAGAATCTCTGTGTAGGAGAAATATAGTTGCTCAAGTTAAGCTAGGATCATATGGATGGTAAGGTAGACTCCCATATATGAATTTCTAGCTGGTCAAGAGTGAGCCTTCTACACTCCCGTCTGTCCCCCAGCCAATTGCTGTTGCTTGCTATTTGACATGCTTGGCTCCAGTTCCTAAACAGTGCTTTCCAGGCATAGAAAACCTGCATGAAGCTGACTCTTTCACTGCATGAGCAGTGCGGGACTGAGGGCCTCATGGTGAAGCAGCCTCTATATTCATGGGGCTACTCTCCAATCAGCATGGAGAGCCCTTTGAATCTTGCAGCCACCCCCTCCCTCCCCTCCTCCTTAAAGGGCCCTCCCCCTGCCACTGATCAGCAGACACTTTAAATCTTGCAGGAGGTATGGGAGAGGGGCGGCTGCATGCCTTCCTGAACTCCAAGTGGCAAATTCACTGCTTGGAGTTCAGGCGTGGGAAAAACACTATTTAAAGGGAACCCTTCAAATGCTGTTTTTCAAGAGGGGGCTGCCTGCACATGGACTCTAAGCGATGCCGCTTGAAGTTCAGGGAAGGTGCGTGGCCACCCCTCCCCCTGCTGCCCCACAGAATTTCCCCATGCTCCACCAATCCAAAATTCTGGTTACGGGGCTGGCCACTGGCCTGATCCAACATGGCTTCTTTTATGTTCTATTATTTTCTCCCTTTAACTTCCTCCAGGCATTTCGTTATTTTAATTTATAGACTGGATCCAAAGGTGTCCTTCAGGAGTGGATGGCAATTCTGCTTGTGCAAGGAGATTCTGATGAATTTCCCACCTGAGCTGCAACACCTTTCTGAGACCCCCACCCCCGACTTCAGGAACAATTTTTGGGTGCCTACACTTGCACAGGAGCTGCGGTGGCTCAAGTGGTTAAGACGCTGAACTGCAGGCTGTGGAAGGTCAGTAGTTCAGCAGTTCAAGACCCGGGTGCCGCAAGACGGGGTGAGCTCCTGTCTCTCGTTCCAGCTCCTGCCAACCTAGCAGTTCGAAAGCAAGAAATTGCAAGTAGATAAATAGGGACCACTTTGGTGGGAAGGTAACAGCGTTCCGTGCACCTTGGTGTTTAGTCATGCCGGCCACATGACCACGGAAACGTCTTCGGACAGCGCTGGCTCTTTGGCTTTGAAACGGAGATGAGCACCGCAACCCTAGAGTCGGATTCGACTGGCTTTCGAGCAAGGGAACCTTTACCTTTACTTACACTTGCACAAGGGCTTGAGCAATTAAGAATTAAAGGGGACAGCTATCTGAATTCCCTTCAAACAGTCCCGCTTGGGAAGTCTGGAGGTTAAAAACTATCTCGGATTGCCCCCTTCTCCCTTTGCAGTTCAGCTTTTCTTTGAAGGTCGGGATCGTCCCTCCCGCCGGCCTCTCCGCCCTTCTCAGCCGCTTGGAGGCGCACCGGGGTTGATGCAGCCCCATCGCCGCCCGTTCCCAGTGTCTCCCGCTGGTTCTCCAAGGTCTGCTTTGCAAAGTCAGTTAAGAGAAGCTGAGTTTTATAGCTCACGGCTGGAACTTTGCCAGAGCCTGGGGTTTCCTTCTCCTGCTCTCTCATTAGCTCCCTGCGCCGCCTGACATGAAATACAAGCGCCCGTGTCATCAACAAAGCGGGAGCGCTGTGCGCGCAGCGTGGCGCGTGTTAACAGGAAAATTCCCGGCGGGGTTGAATGGGAAGGGGACCCCCTAACGGCGGTGGTGACGACCGCCTTCCTGCAGGTGGCGCTGACGTGCTATACAGAACCGACTTTCAGAATTGCCGACTGCTATTTTTTCGGACTGCTCAAGTAATGATGAATTGGGGTTACCAGATGTCCTCTTTTTAAAGGACATGTTCTCTTTTGTGTGTGTGTGTTCGTCCTCTTTTGGGCTGTTTTGAAAAACTACAACAACGATAAAAACGTCCTCTTTTGGGGTTGGGAGGTTAGGAATATTCCCAGTTAATAGCAGTTATCACAGCGTAAATGAGCTTTGTCATTGTAATGTATTGAAATGATTACATGAATCACCTCATAGGACTCCCATGTTAAGCTTCGAGCCAGACCAGGGCTCCTCTGAGCGAACTTCCTATTGGTCGCTTCGTAACAGCGACCAATCAGAACGATACCATTCCCTAGGAGGGAAAGACTCCCATTGGTCCTTAACCAAGCAATCTCATTGGTTGTTAAATGTAAATAGGCGTGGCTACATTAGCCCGGTTATGTTTAAAAGGAGCATAAGCTCCCACTGTTTCTTGTTCTGGTTTCTTACTGAGTTAGTGCTTGTTCGTTACTTCTAAATAAAGCTGAATCACTTGCTGAATCACTCTACGAGTCCTTTGTTAGCGCGATCTAACAATTGGCGACGAAGGTGGGATGTTAGAGCAGGTAGGCAGCCCTGCGGACATCCACACTTCGGACTCGGAAGAAAGCGGGCAGAGCACAGCAGCCGATCCGGCGGAGGCGCCACCAGCTCCGGTGCCCAAGTCTCCCCCGATGGCTGGAAGCCAGAAGTTCGAGTGCTTCGAACCCTCCTCAGAAGACTGGGACTCCTACCTGTCCAGGTTCGAGTTCCATCTGGAGACCCACGACATCACCGATGAGGCGAAGAAACGAGCATGCCTCCTGAGTTCCTGCGGGAAGGGGACCTTCGACATAGCCAGGTCGTTGGTGGCCCCAACTGATATAAAGACTGTCACCTACGCTGACATCACGGAGAAGCTTAAGGCTCACTATTCTCCACAACCGTCGGAGATCGCCTGCCGGCACGCTTTTTACAAGCGGAACCAGGCCGGAGGCGAGACCATCGCAGATTTCGTGGCGGCCCTTCGCAAAGCCGCACGGCCATGTAATTTCCACAACGTGGAGGAAGCCCTCAGAGACCGTCTCGTCTGCGGTCTCAAAGATGAAAGGCTGCAACAGAGGCTGTTCGCCCGCACCACCCTGACCTGGGCAGTGGCCTACGAAGAGGCCGTGGCCGCGGAAGCAGCGGAGAAGTCCACGAAGGAGGTCCGCCAGCGGGTGGCAGAGCCCAGTATACACGCTCAACGAGACAGCGAGGGCGAAGACGCGGATGATGACGTCAACGCGGTTCGAGGCAAGCGGACCCCAGCGAAGACTACCAACGTCAAGCCTTGCTCCGGTTGTGGCGGGAAGCACCAGCGCGGCTCCTGTTGGGCTCGTGATGTCGACTGCAGAGCGTGTGGGCGGCGTGGTCATCTGGCCAGAGTCTGCAGATCAGCGAAGAAGGATCCCTCAACTAACAACCGGTCAGCGCAGAGGGGCACTCCAGTCAGCACCCAAGGCAAGACCCGTTCCTCAGCATCGGAAGCAAGCTGCCAGTTGACGGCGACCTTGTCGAGCGCATCGGCCGTAAATCGCACCAGCAGCCAGGGCAAGATCACCGTGACTCCACTCCTCGACGGCCGACCCTGTACAATGGAGGTGGACTCAGGATCGTCCGTGACGGTGATTTCTGCCGCGTCCTGGCGCCAGTTGTTCCCGAACCGAAGCCGGCGGCGGCTCCAGCCTGCGGGAACCAGAGTGTCCGACTTCCAGGGCAACCGAATTCCCTTGGCCGGACGGGACTCTGTTACTGTTGAGTATAAGGGGAAATGTGTTAAACTGTCATTCCTGATTGCAGAGGGAGACCGGGTTAACCTGCTAGGGTTAGATTGGTTTGAGCCATTGGGCATCGGTATTTCTGGGATTAACAGGATGTCTGAAAATAAATGGGGCATGCTGTACGACCTGTTCCCTGATGTATTTGCCGAAGGGTTGGGAAGGTACAAGGGCCCCCCGGTTGCGTTTGACTTAGATCCGTCAGTCAAACCTATTAGGTTGAAGTATCGGAAAGTACCTGTGTCTCTCAAACATAAGGTGGAAAAAGAGATTGACAAACTAGTTGAGCAAGGGGTTTTAGAGCCAGTACCATACAGCAAATGGGAGACCCCGATCGTAACCCCTGTCAAATCAGATGGGTCCATACGACTATGCGCCGATTACAAATGTACGATTAACAAGGCGCTGCAGCAACATTCGTACCCGGTCCCGGTAATAAGCCACATTTTGGCTTCCCTGGGGGGTGGCAAGATTTTCGCCAAATTTGACCTGGCCCAGGCATACCAGCAGTTGCCTGTCACCCCGGAGGCTGCCGAGGCCCAAACAATTGTAACCCACCAAGGGGCTTTTAAAGTGAACAGGCTGCAATTCGGGGTCAACGTAGCACCTGGGATTTTTCAGGGCCTCATGGAACGTCTACTAAGGGGGGTACCTGGCACAGTGCCCTATTTTGACGACGTGCTGATTGCGGGCGGGTCTGAACAGGAACTACTGGACCGGGTTAAAGAGGTCCTCAGGCGTTTTCAAAATGCCGGCCTCAGAGTTAAGCGCTCAAAATGCACGCTCGGGGTGGAAAGTGTGGACTTCCTGGGGTTTCGCATTGACGCAGAGGGAGTCCACCCCACGGATGAGAAGGTATCTGCAATCCAAAACGCCCCCAGGCCGGTGAGTAAGAAGGAGCTCCAATCCTTTTTAGGACTCCTGAATTTTTATCATGCGTTTTTACCGCATAAGGCATCAGTGGCGGCCCCTTTGCACGCGCTTTTGCACAAGGAGGCAAAATGGAAGTGGGGGCAGGCCGAGGAAAAGGCTTTTGTGGGAGTCAAGGAGCTGCTGACATCTAATGCCGTACTCACGCATTATGATGAACACAAGCTCCTGGTGTTAGCTGCTGACGCTTCACCGTTTGGAGTAGGCGCAGTTTTAAGCCATCTGATGCCTGATGGGAGCGAAGCGCCTATCGCTTTTTATTCTAGATCACTATCTGCGGCAGAGCGGAACTATGCCCAGATAGACAAGGAGGGTCTGGCGTTGGTAGCGGCTGTCAAAAAGTTCCATGATTTTATTTTTGGCAGACGATTTTTGCTGGTCACTGACCACAAGCCGCTACTGGGGATTTTTGCGCCCGATAAGCAATTGCCAAACATCATGTCCCCACGCATGCTTAGATGGGCGATATTTTTGCAGGCTTATGATTTTGACTTAGAGCACCGGCCTGGGAAAGCGATTGGGCATGCGGATGCCCTCAGCCGGTGCCCGGTGCCGGACATTGGCGCAGACCCTGCCCCCGCCTGTGAGGTCTTGGCAATTGAGGAGCTTCCTCGACCCCCGGTATCATCCAGGGACATTGCAGCACACACGGCCAAGGATAGCGTGCTGTCCCGAGTATTAAACTGGGTTTGGAGGGGGTGGCCGGTTGGAAGCGTTGAACCGGAGTTCGGCCCTTACAAAAGCCGTCAAAATGAACTATCCATTTCTAAGGGCTGTGTATTATGGGGGAACAGGGTGGTGGTTCCTGACAAACTCAGGACGAGAGTGTTAGAGTCGCTGCACGAGGGTCACCCCGGTATGGTACACACCAAAGCGTTGGCCAGAGGGTATGTCTGGTGGCCGGGGCTGGACAAAGAGATCGAAGAATGGGTACGAGGGTGTCCCAAATGCCAGCAAGTCAGACCCGATCCCCCACAAGCTACACCCCAAGGCTGGGAGTCATCTGGTAAACCCTGGGCCAGATTGCATATAGATTTTGCTGGCCCTCTCCAAGGGCAAATGTTCCTAATTGTGGTGGACGCTATGTCCAAATGGCTGGAGGTCGTGCATATGAAATCGACCACATCACTTGCTGTGATCCATGCGCTCCGCCGACTTTTTGCCACCCACGGGTTGCCTGACGTCATCGTCAGTGACAACGGGCCTCAATTTGTGTCTGAGGAATTTAGGCTCTTCCTCACGAGTAATGGCATACGCCAAATGACTTCGGCCCCTTTCCATCCGGCATCTAATGGCCAAGCCGAACGGATGGTCAGGACGGCCAAAGAGGCCCTGGGTAAAATGGACGAAGGGGACTGGAGCCAGAGGCTGGGCTCCTTTCTTTTGCTGCAGCACACCACCCCCTGTAGTGCTACAGGCCGTAGTCCGGCCGAATTGTTAATGGGGCGGAGACTCACGACCCGTTTGAACCGAATGCACCCAGACCTCACTGAAGAGCAATCCGAGCGTACCACGGCGCAACCGAAGGTGCGCATGTTTGAAAAAGGGGACAAGGTTTTCGCACGAAATTATGCAAACGGGCACTTGTGGCTTCCTGGGGTTATATCCGACTCTGTGGGTACTCGAATGTATGTGGTGCAGTTGGCTGACGGTCGAATCTGGCGGCGCCACATAGATCAGTTAAGGAGACGTTGGGCTACGGACAGCGCTGACTCTCCGACGGCTGATTCCCCTGATGTTGAGTGGAGACCCCCAGAGCAGGCGGTGAGTACCGAAAGGCCCGGTACTGTCCCCGAGTCAGGGCAGAACCCTGTGTGCGGGGCTGAAATCCCAGTAGAGTTGGTGCCTGAACCAGGCTGCAGTGAACCCCACAGTGACTCACAACCTTGTGTGCCCATAGAGCCTGCACCGCTTCGCAGGTCTCAGCGTACGCGGCAGATGCCGACTTATCTAAAAGACTACGAGTGTAATAAGGTATTTTGGAACAGTTGATGTACAACAGCATGACGTGAATGTATGTAAATAATAAAACAACTGGGATGATGACTTAACTTAGGGGGGAGGAATTGTAATGTATTGAAATGATTACATGAATCACCTCATAGGACTCCCATGTTAAGCTTCGAGCCAGACCAGGGCTCCTCTGAGCGAACTTCCTATTGGTCGCTTCGTAACAGCGACCAATCAGAACGATACCATTCCCTAGGAGGGAAAGACTCCCATTGGTCCTTAACCAAGCAATCTCATTGGTTGTTAAATGTAAATAGGCGTGGCTACATTAGCCCGGTTATGTTTAAAAGGAGCATAAGCTCCCACTGTTTCTTGTTCTGGTTTCTTACTGAGTTAGTGCTTGTTCGTTACTTCTAAATAAAGCTGAATCACTTGCTGAATCACTCTACGAGTCCTTTGTTAGCGCGATCTAACAGTCATAGTGATGATCACTTATTGGAAGTAGTCAGTCGGGAAATTTGTCCTCTTTTTTGCTTTTCAAAATATGAAGCGGATTGTTTGGGTCCATTCCAGTCTGGTTTCAGGCCTGATTATGGGACTGAAACAGCTTTGGTTGCCCTGGTGAATGACATGCACTGAGAGAGTGTGCAACCCTGTTAATACTCCTGGATCTCTTGCTGGCTTTTGATGCCACTGATCGTGGTATCCTTCTGGACTGCCTTTTGAGGTTGGGACTGGGAGACACTGTTTACAGTAGTTTCAAGCCTACCGCGAAGTTTCAGAGTGTGGTGCTGGGGGACTGCTGATTTCCCTTTGCTTCTGGCCTGTGGGGTCCTGAAACGTCCCGTCTTGTCCTCCATGCTTTTTTACCATCTATGGGAAGCCACTGGGAAAGGTCATCTGGAGATTTGGGCTGAGTTGCCAATGTGTGGTTGACACTCAGCTTTATGTTGTGCTTCCAGAGATCCCAAGGAAGCTGTGGGAACCACAAACAGGTGCTTGGAGTCAGTCTTGGAAGGGATGAGGGCGAACAAGCTGAAATTTAAATGCTGACAAAATGGAGGTGCTACTGGTGAGGGGAAGATGAGGGGAAAGGGCATATCTCCTGTTCTGGATGGGGTTGCACTTCCCCTAAAGAAGCAGCTTCATAGCCTGATGTTGCTGCTGGACCTGGCCTCCCATTGGCTGAACAGGTGGTCCAGGGTGCCTGTCAGCAGCTTTGGCTGGTAAGCCAGCTCTAGCCCTTTCTAAGCAGGAAAGATCTTGCCACTGTGGTGCATGTCTTGGTGACATCTAGAAAAGACCAAGAGTCCAGTAGCACCTTAAGGACCAACAATATATGCGGCAGGGTATGAGCGTTCATGAGTCACTGCTCACTTCTGCAGATGAGAAACATCTAGAGCTAGTGACATCTAGATTAGATTACTGCAATGCGCTCTGTGTGGGGCTGCCCTTGAAGACTGTCCAGAAGCTAAACTTGGTACAGAATGCTGTGGCCACAGTGCTGACTGGAGTGGGCTGTAGGGACCATATCACTCTAGTCTTGTTAAATCTACACTGACTCCTCATTTGTTGGTATTGACCTTTAAAGCCCTGTGTGGCATATGAGGATAGCATACCTGAAGGACTAGGTGTTCCCAGATGAACTAGCCAACCACACCAGACAGCTTTAGAGCCCCTGGTTTGGGTGCCTCTGCTACCTGAGGCTAGTTTGGTGTTGTGGTTAAGTGAACAAACTCTAATCTGGGAGAACTGGGTTTGATTCCCCACTCCTCCACCTGCAGCTGCTGGATGACCTTGGGCAAGCCAGAGTTCTGTCAGAGCTGTTCTTGAAAGAGCACTCTCACCCCCACCTACCTCACAGGGTGTCTGTTGTGGGGATGGGTAAGGAAAGAAGTTTGTAAGATGCTCTCTGAGTGAAGGGCGGGGTATAAATCCAATCTCTTCTTCTTCTTCTAGATTGATGGCAACTCAAGAAAGCACCTTCTTGGTCAGTGTATCGAAACTTTAGACCTCCCTCTGTTGGGAGATATGTCTGTCTCTCTCTCTATTGTTGTCTTCCGGCAGTGGGTGAAGACGGTTTCGTTTTGTTTAGCATTTCCTTACGAAGTCTTATTTAGCCCTCCTCCCTGTTTGTGTGCCTTTATATGTTTATATTTTCTGTGTTTATAGCATGGTTTATTTGTTTTAAATAGTTTATACATATATTTGTATTTAAATGCTTTTTAATGTCTCAAATGTTTTAATGTTTGCTGCTGAGGACACTGAATTGGGTGGAAAAGGAGGCACAGAAAACTCAATAATTTTTTCACAGTTTAATTTCAATCCCAGTGTAAGTTTTTGAGGCACTGCTCTGAGTGGCCCAGGCTACACTGATCTCATCAGATCTCAGAAGCTAAGCAGGGTCAGCCCTGGTTAGTACTTGGATGGGAGACCACCAAGGAAGTCCAGGGTTGCTTTGCAGAGGCAGGCCATGGCAAACCACCTCTGTTCACCTCTTGACCTGAAAACCCTACGAGGTCACCATATGTTGGCTGCAACTTGTCAGCACCTTCCACCACCAGTTTCCTAAGGCAGGATGCTGATAACAGCCCTCATAACTTGGTTCCCAGGTCGCCATCCTTTGCCACACCTTCTAGGGAGCAGGCAATAAGGCTGTGGTCACACGGCAAGCTTATCCCGATTTATTCCTGCT
>NW_015173695.1:748610-779548 GCF_001447785.1 Gekko japonicus | reverse complement strand
GATTTGATCAGGAATACTTTTTTTCAGGGTTGGGATGATCACACATCCCTCCCCAAACCTCTTGCATCGCATGACGAGGCTCCGGGCACCACCAAATAGCCACGCTGCCCAAGCGGTGGTGTGACTTTTTTTTTTTTAATTGGCTTTGTTCATGCACATATACACATGGCCGAATCACCCCTCCCACTGGGACTTGCTGTACTCCCTTGTTTTTGCAGGTTCCCCCACCCCGAACAGCGAACAAAATTAACTGGCTATGTACAACTGAGCGCTGGAGTCTATATGTGCGCTTGAACATTTATACATTGGATTTATTCAGTACAGGATTCCTCATGTGCACAATGACGGAGGCTTGGGGGGGGGGAATCATGAGAAGGACGTATAGATGACCTAATCGTGATCATTGTGAGAGATGGTTGTCCAGATTGGCGAAATCGCGGATTCAAAGCGCAAATATCTGGAAAGTACTTGATTTTCCAGGTGTAGGAAAACTCTTTAGGGAACCGGGAGGATTGCGCGAGTGAGCCCACTTTGGTGTGGGAGATGGATGTGGGCGTCTGATCAGCAATTTTAAATGCGAGAGGGACCATGTGACCATGGCCTGAGACTCCTTTTTTGCCCTGAGAATCAGCAACTGGCCCCCTTTGGGCTCAAAACATTTGCAAACAGAAAAGAGAGCATGGAGAAAAGAAGTAGAGAGAGTTTTTATATCCTGCTTTTCTCCTTAAGGAGTCTCAGAGTCGCTTACAATCTCCTTCCCTTCCTCTCCCCACAACAGGCACCCTGGGAGGCAGGTGGGGCTGAGAGAGCTCTGAGAGAACTGTGACTGGCCCAAGGTCCCCCAGCAGGCTTCATGGGGAGAAGTGGGAAATCAAGCCCATTCCTCCAGATTACAATCCGCCACTCTTAACCACTACTGTGAGCCATTTTAGAGGGTAGGTTTGACACATCATTCCTAGTTCCCTTAAAGCCTCCTTTTGGCAAGACTGGCTGCCAGTGAGGGAGGGCCCTGAACACATACTGTTGGCTTCAATTTCATAGCAAAGTTATGGTTTAATTAGATCAGGCTGACTGTCATCCAAGTAGCAATTAGATTCTTTGCAAGCACCCAGCTGCAGAGTTCTTCTTGAGGCCTTTTCATCAGAGCTTGTTCCCTCTAATTAGTCAAAACAACAAGCACGTGAGCAGTGCATACAGACACACGTAAACACACACAACAGCAGTAGTTGCCCTTTGATTTATTGCTGGACTATAATAATACAAGCTGTATAAAAACATTTTACAAAAAGCAAAAATAAAAACCACCATTAAATTGGAGATTAAAATGTTGCATAGAGGAATATAACAGTTACAACTTCCCAGTTAAGGCATGTTCAACAAGGAATTCAATTAAAAACATACATATGCCATAGTAATTTAAAAGCTGCTTTCCCTTTTTGGGTTTTTTTTGTGTGCAAGTAAATGTACATTGTTAGCTGTAAATATAAGTTGGATATTTGACAGTTAAATTGGAGCACCTGGGAATAACCCCAAAAGAGTCTTTCCTCCATATGCTGATTTACATATTCAGGCATTTCCGCAAATGATGCTAAAACACAAATTACATTTTTTTCCATCTCTTGGCTGTAAAAGGCAGGCAAAAATTAGAATATTACATTCTTTACACTGAATGGACATTCTACTCAATGTAGTTCTTTTAATTGGCTTACAGGTGCAGGAAATTAAAATTCTTGGTGCCACTTCTGAAAACATCCTTTTACAAAAAAGATTACTTGTGGAGTTTCTTAACTTCCAAACTTAAGTAGCATGGTTACACTTTGGGTAAGATAATCTCACAATAAGACAAGCTGCAATCAAATGACAGCTCCAAATGACAGTAACAACAGAAGCCTTCCTGTTTGCCGTGCCACATTTGGAACCATCTGCAACAAATTTATAACAACAAATGCAAAGAAGATGCCTTAAATCCAAGAGGCATCTACTTAAAGCTTATCCTCAGATTCTTTCCTATGATTGGCTGCCTGCCTGCATGAGAGATGGATTCCTTGTTCAGCAAGAGGACCACAGGAACTCAACATGAGCTGGAAGGCTGTTGCTAATTAGCATCTATTAACCACCTGCAATTAACACAGCCGATGTATCATTTTCCCCCCTCAAAGGTAGAACCTGCCGATCTACTGTTGAGAACCCAACTATAGAGAATCTACTACAGAGAATCCAACTGAAGTCAAAGCAACTTCTTCCTCATTGTGCTTATCATCTCTGCAATATACTATTTTGGATAGACTTGCTCGAGTGAAGACAGAAAATCTTGGAAACGATAGGCGAGGCTATCTTGGGAACTGAGTAAGAAGCAGTGCTCTGATACTTGTCTCCACCATTCTGATAGTTTAAACCAGGGATCTCCAACATGGTGCCTGTGAGGGCCATGGCACCCACTGAGAGCTCTCCCGGCAACCGCCAGGTGTTTTTAGAAAGTGGGTGGGGCCAACAAGGCTTCTGGTTGCCCTCTGGAGATCTAGTTGGCTGTGCAGATTTTTTAAAATGTTGCTTTGGCAGCCACTGCCACCATGGCGGGATCTTAACTATGTAACTGAAGGTAAGCTGCGGTAGCCATTTTGTGGCTGGCTCCGCCTTCTGCAGCAGCCATTTTATGGTAGCTACTTTGTGGCTGTGCCCACCATGCTGTGTCAGAATTACAAAGGTGCCCACAGGCTCAAAAAGCTTGGGGAGCCCTGGTTTAAACTTTTCACTCATCATACGTTTGAACATCAGTGTCTGCAGCCATAGGGACTAGAATCCTAGCTTTTGAAAAGTAAAACTTAGATTCCCAGGATTCCATTAATCCCCGGAACTGCACACGGACAAGCCTTGCAGGATGCATTTAGCATGATGATCACAACCTATATGAACTTGTGCAGTTGCTACCAGCACCTTCATGTGAAGCTGTGTGCAACACACTGAAGGTACCAGCATTTGTTTGTTTGTTTACAAATTATTACATACATTATACAGATATAAATGGATAAACAAGCCTTATAGCCTGCTATGAGACGAGATTAACGATTTGTCAATGAAGCAGATAACTGTCGTTTGCAATTATTATTCAGCGGTATTGAAGGGAAGGGAAGGGAAGGCAGGGCGATTTCAAGTGGAAGTAGCCTATGGAGCAAATAGCTCTTCACGCCGTTCTTAAAATGTCAAGGTACATCCAATGTAGCGACATCTTAAAACTTCAGCGTGAGGACTCGTGGGCCCAATCGAAAGAGCCGTTAAAGCTTCTACCGAGAATCATGTGCAATCTGAGTCTTTGGGAGTACTTCTTGTGCTTTCTACCTTTCCTGCAAAAGGTATTAATATTGCTGTGCCCTTACAGGCGATACAAAAATAAAGCTTAATACAGGGAAAAAGTCTTTGGTGGGGTGGAGGCAGCTAAAGGAAATGGGGAGCGTGGCCACAAAGCCCTGGGAGAGCCGCTGTGCACCCTGCCCTCCGCAAGGAATGAATCCGTGGCACCCGCTTCCAAGTTAGACCAAGTCCTATACTATAAATTGCAGCCTACAAAAAAAGAAAATGCAAACAGACTATTTATAAATACCAGCCTAGGAACTGGGGAGGGAGGGTAGCCTAATTTGCAGCAATTAAAAAAAATAGTAAGCCATTTCATTTTTAAACGATCTTATAGTACAATATATATATATTGTCTTCAAAAATACATTGTGCTAGCTACTGTCGAGAACTTTCCAGATACATTGTCAAGCAGCAGCATTTTTATACAGTAACTTAGTGCTGACTTTGGAAAAATATATAACATTTAGAGCAAGATGTACTCCAGTAAAGAAAAGACACCTATTTACACGGAGCGCTACTGAGCCAAAGATGGGCATTTTTTCTGTTGATTTTACCGGAGAAGATCAGCACGCCTTTACACATTCTCTCTCTCACTGAAAGCAATGAGATTTATGTGGTCTCTATTATATGTGGGTCATGTTAAACTACTGTGCAACGAAAGGTAAGACAGAAAAGGAACTTTGCTTTGGCTACAATATGCCCACAGGCAGTATTAATGGAGTGCAAAACCACGGTTAGAAAACATTCTTTCTACCACTAAAATCGCATACAACAACAGACACTTTCATATCATTGCCGTTGAAATTCAGGTAATCTGACATTTTGCTCAGTCTCACTGATACAAAAAAGAGAGAGAGAAAGACAAGCAAGAGGGATTATTTGTAATTGAATTGGTTGATTTAATTACAAATTATCCTTGCGTGCCATTTCTCCTTTCTGGCATCCCTTCACTTCCAAAACGCATTCATAAATGACAACGCTTCTTTTTAAACAGCTGTCACTTTCCCAAACACCCTCTTAAGATGGATCGCTTCCCCCCTCCTGTATAATGGATTTGGTGCAAAAGTTTATAGGAGCTCATCCTGTAACAATTTAGCCAAAGCTGTGATTAAACAAACAAAAAAAAGAAGTGGAAGTTCAAAAATACAATTTAAAAAAATGAGATGATCCTTGGTTTACAGAACGTTGCTTATAGTTGAGCACGGAGTAAGGTGGACGGAAAATGCAGCCCAGATGCTCACCCCACGGACAATGTCTTGGGAAGGCGCTGGGCACAATGGCAGGAAAGCATTGTCATGAAACGCTCAGATAACTGAGGAAAAGAGAGAATTTCCTCAGATGCAAGTATGGCTGTCTTCCAGAGAAACCGAGAACAAATTACTCACACCAGGCAATTAACCGATCCAAGGTGAACCTGATGTTTAACTTCAGACCAAAAAAGGGGAAAGAGGCTTGCATGGACCTTGCAAACATTAATACTGCAAAACTAATGTGGAATCAAAAGAAATAACTTAGTACATGGAAGCGTTCAGAATTGCCAACATAACCTCGATGTATCAGCAATATATATATGGAGGTTCCATAGAACTGCTTTGGAAGGGGCTCCCCTGCTGTAGAAACAAATATATACCAGATTAAGGTTCTGTTACTACCCAACATTTGCTTACAAAATGATGGATGCGGTTGGAGAGCTCACCTTCATACAGTCACCATTAAAACAACTACATATATATTACATGAAACTGCAATCCAGCTGGTAAGAAGAATATTATAGGATAATCAGTAATCTGCAAAGCGCTGGAGCCAAGAACCTCCCATTCATTTCACTGGCGATGCACCAAATGAAGCAACAAAATAGTTTCTCTATAACCAACTGGAGTTTCCACACCACGGGCAACAATACTGGGAGCAGAGGGCAGCATGACCCCTTTCTGTGGGTCAGATCCAGCCAGATTGTTTGCTCAGTCGCAACCCAAATTCTGGAGTTTACATGGCTTTTGTTCATGAACGTTCCATGATCCCCCAAACACAGCCTTTTGGAATGGTCAGAGGGGACCCTCCTCTTTTTTTTTCACCAGCAAAAAAACTGGTTGGATTCAACCCCGTGTTTGTCTCGTCTGAGAAAAAACTTTCTAAGAAGCCCCAGGACTATTTTTGGGCAGGAACGGACAGGAACGGAGTTCCGGCTGGCTCCCAAGTTGGCCACGCCCAGCAGGAACTCATTAGCATAATAGGCCACACCCAACAGCAGGAACTCATTGGGATTGGCTACATTAGGGGTGTGTGGCCTAACATGCAAAGGAGGTCCTGCTACAAAAAAGCCCTGGGTTTTGACAACAAACAAGGTAAACAGAATAAGAAGCAAAAGGTGGGTGTGGCTGGATGAGCACACTTCTGATAACATGGGGGTGCAGTCTAATGTGCTAATGAGCTGTGCTGTCAGGGGTGTGGCCCAATATGCTAATGAGTTCCTGCTGTTGGGTGTGGCCTATTATGGTAATGAGGTCCTGCTGTTGGGTGTGGCCTATTATGCTAATGAGTTCCTGCTGGGCTTTTTCTACAAAAAGAGCCCTGAGAAGCCCAATCAGTGGATTACATCAGCAGGCACTGAAGCTAGAATCTGTTGGACCACCTTGGATTGAGGCGGTCATCTGGAATGAATTTGAGGCCAAATGGATGTGCTGCTCTGAGCCTTCACCAAGCTCTCCAGTGGAAACGTGAGCTCAAAGATATAAGCTGTTTGCAATTCAAATGGAGCAAAGAGCATCTTTCAGCAACATCACACTGCCTTGTAAAAACGTGGAAAGGCCGAAATTCCACCATAAATCAGTCTTCCTGAATGCCCATTAATGCAAGTGTATTTAAAACTGCCTCCCTAATTTCCCACATCTGAAACTTATACACATTTAGAAATCCCACATCCGAAACTTATACATATTTAGAAAAAAAGAAAAGAAATGCTTTTCTGTTTTTCATGTGTGCCCAACAACAAGTTTAATTGGCTCACGTGAATTCAGGAAAAGCAGCAAAACATGTGCATTCAGCCTAAACTCTGTGATCTACAGGTTAGAATATTTGCTTTTTTTTTTTTAAAGGGTCCATGGCCACAGTGATTATTGTGGGGCTATTGATGCAACATTGAACAGAGTTACACTCCTCTAACCCACTGAAACCAATGGGGTTAGAAGGGTGTAACTGTGCTTAGCACTATACTATTAGTCTGCAAACCTAAGAGAGTTTAACTGGAGTCCTTAAGTTAGATTGTGTGACTGAAAAACTCCTCCTGGGGCTCAGCAGACCCCCCCCCCCAGGTACACAAATTTTTGTCTGTGTAGAGGGGGGCGGTCAGCATAACCTGCCTTTCCCCTCCACCAACAGAAATGCCCTTCTTCTAGTGGAAAGCAAACATTGGATACAACTCAGAATCAATCTATTTCTACAGTACTAATCTACACATTTGTGTCTTAATAAGCATGTCCTGGAGGAGGCATGACAATCTGAAAATTGGTTTTGAAACTTACGTGGTGACTCTTTTACCTGCCGACAGCTCTTATGCCTTTATTAGGGACAAAACAGAGAAATTCTATTAGGCTCTGCCTGACATGGTGACACAGTGATGAGAAAAGCCACATTCCTTATTTTTCTGAGCAAAAGCAAGAGGCAAAGGGGGGGGGGCACGGAGAAGGAGTCCTTTCCTGCGTGCAAATAAGCAATCGACATTTGAAATAAGTTTGTATGTTTACATTCTACAGATGCAGCTTGTTCAGGCAGTGGGATGGAGATTGTGCTGAAACGCTTCCCGTTTCTTTCTTTTTTTGGGGGGGGGGGCCTTTTTATACCCCTTACCTAATTAGCTGCAATTTTTTTTAAAAAAAACACACCCATATATGCCCTCTAGTCCCTTTATTGTGTAAACTTGATCACACATCCACATAACATCTTTCAGCTTATTAAAATTCACAACAAGTCCCCAAAAGAGAGAAGGCCATAGATCTGCCAAGGATTGTGTTATGTTGGCTCATCTGTAGTCAAACTCAGATAAACAACTTCTAAGGAGTGGCATTTCACTATCGGAAGGGGAGCGCCTGCAACTATACAGAAAATAGGCAAAGCAACTGGATGCTTTGTCTGGCATGGAAAGAACCTCAAGATACACGCTTGGATCCAATATAGCATTTCTGGGAGCAGAACCATGTTTTGCTTGCAGACCACGATCCCCCCCTGGGGGGGGATTTTGGGCTGTATCAGGAGAGGGCAGAAAGATGGGCTCTGTGAAATCATTCCAGCCTCAGAAATACTCGGTTGGACCTAAACTCCAGTTTGAAATCCAGCTATCATGACAAGTGTCTGCAAATCTGATCTTGTGGGTGGTGGAAAAGGCCATCAGGTCACAGCCAACTTATGGCGACCCCATACGGTTTCGAAGGTCAGAAGTGGTTTGCCTTTGCTTGCCTCTGCATAGCAACCTCAAGACTTCCTTGGTGGTCTCCCATCCCAGTAATAACCAGGGCCAACCTTCTGTAGCTTCTGACATCTGATGAGATCAGGCTAGCCTGGGCCATCCAAATCAGGGCATATTGTTGGCAGTGTTCCCTCTAAGCTGAGTTAGTATTGTTGGCAGTGTTCCCTCTAAGCTGTGAGCTAGCTCACAGTCTTTTAGCCTCCAGCTCACACAATTTTGTCTTTGCTCAGGAAGGATGGTTCCCGAACAAACTAATTGATGCAGTAGCCAAATCGCTCGCTCACAACTTTAATGCCTATTGCTCACAAAGAAAAATTCTTGCTCACAGGACTCCACATCCTAGAGGGAACATTGATTGTTGGCATGATTCTCAGTGCACCTGAGGATTGGTTTCCAAAACTAATCTCTATGAAACAGAGGCAGTTCATAAGACAGAAGCATCAAGCCAAGTTTCCCCAGCAGTGCTGCAGATTAGAGATTTTCCCCTTTCCTGATAAATCTGCCGTTTCCTCTCCCGGTCTGTCTGCTCCCAGCTCCGCCCCCCCCCATTAGGTGGTACTCCTGGAGGAAGTAGTCCCAAAATATTGGGGCCACAGTATTCATGACTGCCTAGTATCCCCATCCATTATCAGATTTAAGGTAAACTGAGAATCTGTAGGTTGCAATCTGCCAACCTCATCTCTCAACTTGATCAACCCCCATTCTAGCTGACTATGACCAAGTGCTCGGTTGGCCTTCTGCATGGGAGAAGTGCAACTGCAGCACATGTGCGGCTTGTGTACTTTTGTCTACCTGCTGAGATTCTCTACAGAGATGGTCCTCAGGCCTCCCTTGAAGCTGGACCCAACTTTACCTTTGTTTCATATAGTAATATTCCAGTACAGAGAAAAAGCAAAACACAGACCTTTGGTACCTGTCTTCCTTCTGTTGGTCACTGGCTTTGGTAAATGTCCAACAAAGACCTCTAAACCTACTGATATCGATATAGCAACATTGTTATCACATACTTAATGTATTATTATTATAAACAGCTGTTATATTATCCTGCTATATTTCACTATATATAATTTCCCCAAGCACTGCTTTATTTTACTGTCCCAGGAGGCAATGACATGATGCAAATACAATATGATGCAAAGCATCTACAGCTTTCTGGTTAACTTTCAGCTGCAATTAACAGCAAATGGTACCAGATGTTCCAACCATGCATCAGCTCCAGAAATTCTGCATAGTTTGATTGACAAGAATTTCAGTCACTTGCGGTTTATGGCTTTTCAAGTTTGGTGAAGTTCTGCATTTCTTTGTTGGGGCTTTGAGGACAGTGTGCTTTTTGCTTAAAAAAACTGGCAGGTTCTTTATCCCCCCCCCCCCCGGTGCTTGCTGTTGATTGCAAGAAAGTGGTGTGCTAAATAAGGTCAGGTTCAATTTTAAGGCCATTTCTAAATGGAAGTCCTTGACAAAGAAAACAAACAAATGTTTAAATGTTGCCTAAGCATTTAAAATAAAAACTGGGTGAAATGCAAAGCTCTGTGTTGGCAAGCTAACGTGCATCTGTTGTTTGCATGGGTCTGGTAATTTGTGGTCCTGATCTTCTGATGGGGAGTTTCACTAGCCTAGCTGCTGGCAACATATTAGCATTGCCCATATTGCACAAGAAGCACATCCAAGCAGTTGAAAGGGGAGCACCTTCAGTCTCCATGTGCATACTGGCCCAGGGAAGACAACAGAAAGATGGACAGGGCACAGCTGGATAAAGAGCAAGCTAATATTGCTGCAAATCTCTCCTGTCATTTATTAATTAAAATGTTTGCTTCCCTTCTTTCTCCAAGATCTCAAGGGAAGAAGTGGAGTGATGGGAAGGCGGTATGGTAGCTGTGTGCTACAGTAACTGATCCTCTTTCTGCAATTCTGTTATCTTCTTGCTTTGGAATAGCTAGAGGATATGAAGGAACAATTCTTTCTCAATAAATGTGGGTTGTTGGGAGAATTGAAATGTTCTATAATAACAAAATTACCCCACCAATGGGAAAGTAGCATTTGAGGGACAGTGTACTACAATAGCCTTCTCTCTGACTTGCTACAGGCAGTGAGATTTGGGGGTTTGTTATTGTTTATACCAAAGACCATTCAAACATTCACTCCCCTACCTCTAGTCTGAAGTGGTACAGTCCCAGGAACTCTGTGTCACATAATTGTTCTGGTCTTAAGAGTCTGCAACTCCTGAAAGAGTTAGTAAAGCTCTGGCAGTCTAGTGAACACAATGTCCTTGAATCTCCCCCAGTGTTCAGCCTGAAATGGTAGAGTTCTGCTCTCCTCTTTTCTTTAGATGTGTAGGTTGGTGCTCAGTCTCCTGTACAGCAGGGCAAGTGGCGGGGAGGGTGTGTGTGTGCTAAACAATTATTGCAATTAATGTACAAGGGAATCACAGCAACAAAACCATGCCAGAAAATAAGATCTCCGATCCTTGCTAGGACTTTTAAACGTTCTAGAAAGCAACTTTTAATTTTTTAAAAAAATTAAGAAGGATCCCTGAATCTTTGAGGCATTTTGCAGTCTGCTATAAAGGATCACCAAAGTGGAAAACAACACTGGGCTAACCAGTTAAGACTCTGACAGTCCAATCCTAACCAGCCAGCCAGTTGGGGATTTATTTTTTTGCTCCGCCTGGCCATTCCCCACATTTGTCCAGCTCCTGTCCCACATTGCTTTCCTCTATGCTGATCCCATCACCCCCCCACCCCCGGCATAGCCTTTTTGTTGGTCCCATTATTGCCATTGATTTTCATGGCACCTTTCCAGCAAGCCAATCTGCTTAGAATAGCAGCCTGAGTCTGACCTTTCCCATCGAGGAAAACCTGGAAAGGCGGCATCTTTCAGAGCTGCCCGGCCTTGTGCTTTTTCACCATGAATCTCAAGACTTTATGGATATTCAATTTAATTATATTTTAAAATGTTTGTCCTTTGCAGGGCCCGCAAGGAATCCTAAAAATAATCCCCATTTCAATCCCAACGCTGTTTTTGAGACTGGAGTAGGCCGTTGAAGGCACAACCCAGCCAAAAGTGCTGTTGATCAATTCCATTGATTTTGATGAGGAGATACAAGTAACTTTTAAAATCAGTGGCTTGGATCCTACAACCATATTCTGCACATACTTCGCTCCAGCTGCCGCGTGGACTTGTTCCCCCTTCTGTTAGTGCAAGAGGTCACTGAAAACCATTGATCTTGCACAGACAGAGGTACTAGAGGCAGAGAAAGCAAGCTGCGTTGTGGCCACAGTGAAGGACACTGCAGAACATGGTCACAGGATCCAAGCCAATGAGTCTTAAATTTGGGCCAAGTATGCATCACTTTCCCCCCCAGAAGCAGAAACTGTAGCTTCAGTGCATCCTGAGGTCTAGCCTGTAATCCAGAAAGCCACTTTACAGATTTACAAGCAAATAGGCACACATACTACGATTTCCCCTTCATCTCTGTAGAGCAGTTTTCCATTACAGTTATGATGTTATGCAGAGAGGTGGGCTGTTGGGCTGTTGGGAAGCTGCTGCTGCATGCAAAGATCTGTCCCTTATGCTTAAAAAAAATTAAACATATATATCTGTGAACTACATTAATGAGGGATTTGGACAGGCGCATACTTTGCTACATGAGAACAACATGATCTTTGGACAAAAGGAAGAGTGTTCTTTTTTCCTGATGTTTATGGCGAGAGGCGCTGCGTCGCTTAGACAAACGCTGTCAGTCCGATGCCAGTGCATTGTTCCTGGTGTTGAACCGGTGCCTTGAGATGATCGCTTAAGGAAGCAGGAGGCAGGACGGGGCAGGAGAAAGGATCCAAGAGGTCGGGTGCGGAAGCGTTCAGAAGAAGCCGACTTGCAAATCTCATCATCTACGTCTGACTTCTGGCAGGGAGTCCCGAAAACTCTTTCCTGATAATTTCGTTAACTGTGAAGGAGAAAGGGGGGGGGGGAAAGAAGGGTTATTTTGCAAGGGACAAAAAAGGGAGCCCAAAAGAAAGCCACGGGTGGCTCTGCTGTTAAAGTCACTTTATCTCCGCCCCCCCCCCCCCCCCCCCCCCCCTGCACAGCACAGACACAACACTGCACAACTCCCTAGCTTGTTAAGCGATGGAGACGACTGCATGCTTTCCTTCTAGGTTCTTCCCCTCTTGCACGGGCATTTTCACCTCCCTTTCAAGTTTTGGAGTTGACTACCATTAGTGTTAACATCTGCACTGGCATTTTTTTAAAAATTATAAACATACCTATATTTACAAATATACGACTACATAAATAGATACAAGATTCAAGTCCAGTAGCATCTTAAAGACCAGCAAGATTTCCAGGATATAAGGAGTCAAAGCTCCTTTCATCAGATATTCTAAGGTGTACTGACACCTAATCTTGCTCTTCTATGGCAGACCAGCATGGCTACCCAACCTGAAGCCATAAATAAATACAGTCATCATATATTCTAGTAAAGCTGGAAAAGGAACTCTAATAAAGCCTGTAAGATCTCTTACTGAACATTGTTTAATCTGTTCTTTCAATTTCAGGTATTAATAAACAGACAACATTGGTCTAACAAACCTTTTGTGCTTATGGTTTTTCTGTTATTTATTTATTTATTGGATTTCTACCCCGCGCGCCGTAGCAGGCGCAGGGAGACTGACACAAACACTACACAGCTAAAACAGAACTAAGTAAAATCATGACAACATAAATTGTCATTTATTACATTACAAAGTGCTAGTGCTAAAAACAGTTCATGTACAGCGGCAGGCATGAAGAAGTGAGCGGTATTATCTGAAGACGTGAGCAGTGACTCACGAAAGCTCATACCCTCCCACATATTTTGTTAGTCTTTAAGGTGCTACTGGACTCTTACTCTTTTCTACTGTTATAGTTTTTCTGTTTTCTTAAATACTTAATGGCTCTTATTTTGTTCATACACGTCATATCATTTGTGCATATCTGGCAGAGCCCCCCCCCAGGTGAACTATTTATTTATTATTTATTTATTTATTTTTCGCATTTATATCCCACCCATCCTGTAAACGGGCTCAGGGCGGGTCACAGCATTTCAATAAATACATTAAAATTTAAAACACATTAAAACATATAAAATCAATAGTTGTGCTTGCCGTAGGGAGAATCCAGCCCATTGAGGTAACGACGTATGGCCACTTATCAGTGGGTGGGAGACTGCAACCTCGGGGGGGGGGCATATGTGGACACCCGCTGCCTCAGCCAAAGGCCTGGCGGAACAGCTCAGTCTTGCAGGCCCTGCAGAATTGAATAAGACCCCTCGGGCCCTGATCTCAATAGGGAGCATGTTTCACCAGGTGGGGGCCAGTGTGGAAAAGGCCCTGGCCCTGGTCGAGGCTAGGTTGACGTCCTTTGGGCCAGGGATCACCAGGAGATGTTGACTCTCAGAGTGTAACGCTCTCCGAGGTGTATATGGGAAAAGGCGGTCCTTTAGGTATGTTGGTCCCAGGCCGTATAAGGCTTTGAAGGCAATTACCAACACCTTGAAATGGATCCAGTACTCAACTGGCAGCCAATGCAGCTGACAGAGCGCATGCTGTACGTGAGCCCGCACAGGTGTCAACGTCAGCAGGCACGCCACCACGTTTTGTACCAGCTGTAATTTCCAGATCAGCTTCAAGGGTAAGCCTGCGTAAAGCGAGTTGCAGTAATCAAGCCTGGAAGTGACCATTGCATGGGTCACCATAGCCAAGTCCTGGGGGGAGAGATAGGGCTTCAGTAGCCTGATCTGCCTAAGATGGAAAAATGCAGATCTGGTGACTGCAGCAGCCTGGGCCTCCATAGATAAGAAGGTATCCAGTGTTACTCCCAGGCTCTTCACCGACTGGGCCGGCATCAAAGGTGTCCCTTCCAGTGTGGGAAGCCTGGTGCCTACCTCCAACCCCCCACGACCCAGGTACAGGACCTCCGTCTTTGATGGATTTAACTTCAATCGACTCTGCCACAGCCATCCAGCCACAGCATCCAAAGCCTCAGCCAGATTTCCAGGAATGGAGGATGGATGACCATCCATTAACAGATAAAGCTGAGTGTCATCATCATACTGACGGCAACCCAGCCCATAACTCCGGACTAACTGGGCGAGGGGACGTATATAGATGTTAAATTGCATTGGCGAGAGGATCGCCCCCTGCAGCACTCCACATTCTAGTGGGTACCGTGGGGAGACCCTCTTGCCCAGCGCCACCCTCTGTCCCCGACCATGGAGAGAGGAGGAAAACCATTTCAAGGCAGTCCCCTGGACTCCTATGTTTTACTGCTGCTAACATGTTTAGCATCAGTACTCCATATTTACTCGATACTGATAGAAGTACGATAACTACAAGAGCAAAACTCGGGGTTTTGTTGATCAACTTACGTAGCATTTCATTTGTATATTTAAATATTCCATCTCAGTTTAAATATTTCATCCTGAATCTCTGAGCAATTCCAGCATAAGTGTGAGAAGGTGCCAGTCTGCATTGGCTTTCTCAGTAATCACAGTATCAAAAACTGTCTTGCAAACATACTTAGAAGTGGGTTTTCAAAGTGTAACTAGTGCAGGTGCCAGTGCAGACCATAACGCTAAGCTGAGTAAGCTCAGAAACCAAAAGGAACAATTCCTGCATGTAGGGTTGCCAACCTCCAGGTGGTGGCTGAAGATCCCTCCCTGGAATTACAACTGGTCTCCAGACGACAGAGATCAGTTCCCCAGGAACTGGCTGCTTTGAAGGGAGGACTGTATGGCATTATATGCTGTTTAAGTCCCTCTCCTCTGGAGGATGGCGGACGACAGGAGGGCCTGGCGTGATGTGGGCCATGGGGTCATGAAGTTGGACTCGACTGTGTGACTGAACAACAACCTCCCCGAACCCCACCCACCCCAGGCTCCACCCCCAAAAACTCCATGAATTTTCCAACCCAGAGGTGGGACTCATATCCGCATGGGAGGGGAAGGGGAGCAGTGAGTAAACCCATTGGGCACTCTTGCCTACCTGACAGTACTTAGAAGATCAGGCATGTTACAGACTCAAATGCATCCATTCTTAAAGGCCAAAATTTACAAGGAACATATTTTCAAAGACTGATCCTGCTGAGCGCAGCACAGAGGAGAGGTGCCAGAACCAGGAGCCGAAACTCTTGGGCCTGCACTACATGGTGAACTGGCGGCTTTGCCCAGTTGTAGCAAAGCATTTGAGAGGTTTTCAACATGGCTGCAACTCAAGGCAGTGCAATTCCACCAGTACAATCTGTGTCCTGCAAGGTCTCACAGGAGTCACATGTAGGCTGCCAATTGCCTGGCTGGGGCAAGGGATTCCACACCTTCTGTTTCCATTGCCTGTTGCTGTTCTGAATGGCAATGGGAGAATTTTCTTTAAAAAAACAACTGTGATGCTGGTGGTGGCATCATGATAAAAAGGAAGTTACATAGGGTAGCTCTAGGGATTGCCAGAAACTCCATGGTTTTACCACAGAGTTTCCAGCAATTCCTAGAGCTACCTGGTGTTTTTTTTTAACTGGAAGTGACATGACAACATAGCTGGTGTTGTGAGCCCACCCAATATGACCATCCACAGCCCTCCTGCCAGTTGATAGACCCTGCCTGGGAACCCAACTCAGATGTGGCAAGGGAAAGGATGCGTTCCTATAGACAGCTCTACCACAATGCAGTTGCTGCAGGCAGCATAATCTAGATACCATTAAGATACCACAGTGAGATGCAGGCAGATCCTTCCTGTGGAACATATTCCACCACGAAGCTCTTCGATGGAGCCCCCATTCGTGTCAGGGAACTTCCCGCTCCATTGTCATCCATGCTAATTAGTAGGAAGGGTGCTATTTTTCTGCTTTAGGCTAGTCTAGGACGGCTCTCTGTTCCTGTGTCAACCGTGATCAAGGATTCCCTTTGTAGTGGTGCAGTGCCATACCATAAAGAATGAGCATTACCTGAAAAGCTAAGAATAGCAAGTGCTAAAGGCCATAACCCCAACAGGCCCCTGGATGCTGTTTAGGCATGGGATACTGACTAGCTTGCACTGGGATCTGGGTACTGTTGAAACAGCTGCCGCTCTTTGCAGGCATGCTAGAACTTAGCAATTCATTGCATTGGCTAAACTGACACAGGGACTTGTGTTCTGATTGTTGCTGCATAAATCGAATCAAATGCAGGTGACTTCTGTTACCGTTAGATATTACGCAAATTAAAGCTAATTGCAGTTCTCTGCTTACTTTTGAATTACCTGTTCTGTGATTGCTGGGGGGGGGGCAGGTAAAAAGCTATGCATGGACCCTTGAGCCTTGACCTGGATGGCCCAAGCTAGCCCGATCTCTTCAGATCTTGAAAGCTAAGAGGGGTCAGCCCTGGCTAGTATTTGAATGGGAGACCGCCAAGGAAGTCCAGGGTTGCTATGCAGAGGAAGACAGTGCCAAACCACCTCTGGCAGCAACTGTCTCACGGGTCTCTAGGCTTACTCGCCAGGATGTTACGCTCCGCGTCGCTCTGGCAACGGGGCTGTTTGGAGTCCCGTTGCCAGAGCGACGCGGAGCGTCACAGCCTGGCGACGGCGGGTGCAGCGCATGCAGCCGTCCCCGCGGCAAGTCTCCTGGCAAGAAATACAAATCCCCCGCTGGACCTTGGTAAGCCTACGAGTCTCAGTCAGAGCTCTTTCATGTAGCCTCCTACCTGGTCCTTCTAACTGGAGATGTCAGGGACTGAACCCTTCAAGCAAACCCTTTACTTGTGAGCCACAACCCCTCCTTGTTTTCTATTAAGATCACCTGTGCATAAAAATGCCATACCATAGACTACCACAGTACAAATTCCCAAACAAGAGTACAAATCTAAGAACAACAAAATAGAGTCCCCTAGGCTACTCAAAGAAGGCCAGCCTACACAAGCATGTGCGTTATCTAACCCCTCCCCCCCCAAAAAAACTCAGTAGCTCGCACAAAAGGGAATTCTTTGGAGCATGGCTTATGGGTGACACCGTAATGGCAGCATCCATGGGAGTGGCTGTGGCTGAAGGTTACCTTCATTTTGAAAAGCAAAAAAGAGGACATATTTCCCAACTGACTACTTCAAACAAGCAATCGTCATGACAAATCTCATTTTAAGCTGTGATAATTGCTGCTAGCTAGGAATATCCCTAAACTTCCATGCCCAAAAGAGGACATTTTCATCAGTTTCTTTTAAAAGAGCCCAAAAGAGGATGGACACCAAAAATAGGGGACATGTCCTCTAAAAGGAGGACATGATCTGGTAAACCTACATATACTCCTTTCTCAAAAAGTCTGGAATATCACCTAAACCCTCTGATTTTCTCTACTTTGTGGAAAGGGTGCAATGTTGCTTCTGAGGCCTCTGTGAAATTTGCTGAAGAGAAAACTCTGATGTTCCTGCAGACAGCCCAGCTTATACTGTAGCCAAATACACTTGACTCAGTAGGGATGCCAACCTCCTGGTGCCACCTGGGGATCCCCTAGAATTACACCTCAGCTCCAGACTACACAGATCAGTTCCCTTGGAGAACATGGGTGCTTTGGAGGGTGGACTCTGTGCACTGGACTTCGCTGAGGTCTCTGTCCTGCCCAGGGTCCATCCCCAAATCTCCGGGAGTTTCCCAACCTGGATCTGGCAACTGTACCCCCCATTCCCTGCCAGTGGCCAGCGGGACCTGGCAACCCTACAAGTTGACTGCAGGGGAACAACTGCCACAAAACTGCCTCAAACAGACCAACACGCTGTGACTTCAGTGACAAGCAACTGCCTTGTTTATCCTAAACAAAGGGACTCCGGACCATCCCATCTCGCCAGGGGATGATGGCTTTCTCGCTGCCAGTTCTCTTTCACATTAAAGAGCAAAGCCATCCAAGGTCAGCTTATTGTGCAAAGAGCCCTTGAGAGGTCTCATGCAAAGACACTGGTGCAGATTTTGAAATTACGCCCATGATTCAAAACATGTAGAAGACAGATTGCCAAAAACCCCCCAAAAAACTAAGGAGAAGATCCATGCACCCCACTGTGGGTCTCCCCACTTCGTGAGCGTGTGTAAATACTGTGATTAAAAATGCAAATCTTATGCATGCTTGAACCTATTGTACTGTCAGGCCTCTGAGGAAGAGAGCCAGTAGTCTGAAAGCCAGGGCTACGACATTTGCAGAAGATCTGCCTGTAGATGTCACATATGACCTAGCATATTTGCTTTCCAGAGGCCTCAGGTTACACTGGCGACCAGGAGCACTGCTGGTCTTCCGAGTGCTGCAGTGTAAGAAAACAACCAGCGGGAGGTGAAATTGGTCTAGCTTTGTGATCCCACAGCCGAAAGCTGAAACTCTCTCTCTCTTTTTTAAAAAGAAGGCTTCCTGTTTTCTCTACCCAGGAAACGAGAAGAGCAGATCTTCAATGGAAATTTTTCAGTGGCTAAAAATAGCAGTTAGGTAAAAAGAGGTGGGCACCGGCTCTGAGGCGGGAGCGGAGGGTCATTTCCCTTCCGTAAACAAGTGGGCTAGAAAAGTGGCGGCTGTCACGTTGATCAACACCTTTGTTTATGCAGTGAAGCGGTCTTGTGGGGGGGGGGTCGTTTCTTTTCATTTAATGAAAGCGACCAGTTTGGAAACAGAACATTTCCCCTGTTAGAAAGTACCTTGTGACAGCCACCTTCCTACACCCGCCAAAGAAATGGGAGTAACATTTTAAATCGCAATAAAGGAAATCCCTGTTGGGCTGAAAACACAGTTAAACTAAGTTTACTGAGGCAAGTGCTTCTAGGACTATATAAAACACAAGAAAGGCTCCATAACTCCAGGGAAATTAAATCCCATTTGTTTCAGTGGTACCTAGACACAACTGGATTGTAGCCAGAGGAGGCAATCTTATTCATAGCAGATGCAGATGAAAAGGCCGAATTCTCAGTCAGGCTGTGTTTGGACCCTACCATCTAGGCTTGCAGTCTGAGGATGCCAACCTCCAGGTGGTGCCTGGGGATCTTCCAGAATTGCAACTGATCTCCAGACTACAAGAATCAGTTCCCCTAGAGGAAATGGTTGCTTTGGAGGGTGGGTTCTATGGCATTATACTCTGCTTAAGTCTCACCCTGCCCTCTTTAGGCTCCACCCCACAATCTCCATGAATTTCAGTCACTGAGATCATCATCTAGTGAGTTCCCACCACTAGATATGTCAGGTTGC
Organism: Gekko japonicus; assembly: GCF_001447785.1. Taxonomy (NCBI): domain Eukaryota; kingdom Metazoa; phylum Chordata; class Lepidosauria; order Squamata; family Gekkonidae; genus Gekko; species Gekko japonicus. The sequence continues at coordinate 760,524 of NW_015173695.1, read as the reverse complement.
CAACTGGATTGGAGCATTCCTGGAGATTTGAGGTGGAACTTGTGGAGAGCAGGGTGGGACCTCAGCAGAGTATAATACCATACAGACCCCCCTTCAAAACTGCCGTTTCCTCCAGGGGAAACTGTTCGATGCAGTGTGGAAATCAATTGTAATTCCAGAAGATCTCCAGGCCCCATCCAGAGGCTGGCAACTCTACGAACATCCTCTGTGCAGCAGTGCTGCAGTTTTGGAGTCGCTCCCATTGGTTGTCCATGACTCCCTAGCAGACTTCTGGCAGTCTGTTGAATTAAATGTACTTTTTTACTGGGCCATTTAGTAGTTATGCTTTAAAAATGTCTTTTTGTGATACTGGTTTTAATTAATGTTGGTTTAACCAAGGGTTTTAACATGGGTTTTATGAATGATGTTAGGGAATTAAGATGTTTCTTGTGGGCTAATTGCTTTGGGATTTTTTAAATGCAATTATAATTTGTTTCTAAATTTCTTAAAAGCCTTTGCAAAAGCCCTTTTATAGGACAGGACAGAAATCATTTCAGTACAATAAATGCCCTTTTTTTAACAGATAAACAAAGAACACTCCAGGTATACATAGAACCATTAAATCAGAGACAAAGGCTTCTAAGCTGACCCTTCCCTTGGCATGAATAGGGTTGCCATTTCTGCACAATTCCTCAAGATTTCTTGGTGCAGCCTGAGAAGGGTGGGGAGCATAGTTCCCTCTAAGCTGTGCTGGGGGGTGCTGGCACACAACGTTTTAACAGGCTGCTCAGGGATTTCTGCTCTCTGCTCACAAGGAAAGAGGTGGGTGAGATTTGACTTGATTCTGTTTTCTCTTATAATGTTTAAATTATTCTTAAAATATACTTTAAGTATAATTTACAAGAATTTATTCTGAGATTTTTACAAGGTCATGGAAGTAATCTTCTAAAAAACCAATTCATGCTATAGCCCAATGTAGACTCGCTCACAACTTTAATGCTACTAGCTTTCTTCGCTCACGCATTAGAATCTCTGCTCACAACACTGTGGAGCATAGAGGGAACATTGGTGGAGAGGGACCTCTGTGGTGATTTCATGCCGTCCAGTCCACGATCCAAAACCGCCGTTTTCTCCAGGGAAACTGATCTCTCTAGCCTGGTGGAGGGCAGTTCTAATTTTGGGAGATCTCCAGGCCACTCCTGGATCCTGCCATCCCCAATGGAGGTCCTAGTTCTACAGGCTAGGCACGTGTGTATGTCGAGAGCTTCAGATCAGGAAATAACCCTGGCATGAATGCAACATTGATGAACATGAGTAGGCTAAAAGGACAGCAACAACTCTTCTCCCTTGAAAGGAGAATGAATGAAATGGGAATGCCTCTGACACCAGCATCTGTCAATCAAGTGAAGCAGTGGATAGACACAAATACCTCAAGAGCACAAGTCTAAGCAAGTTCTCGAGGAGGGAAGCCTGGCCCACTTACGTCAATGGGATTTACTGGCTAGTAAGTGTGGTTTGGATTGCAGCCTCCAGCAGCCTCTGTCTGTGTCAGAACAGAGTGCTGGAAGGGGAAATTGGTAGAAATTGCCTGTCAGAGGAATTGCAAAGTTGGATACTTTGTCTTGTTCAGCTGGTAAAAAGGCAGAAGAATCAATCAACAAAATAGGTTTTAACGGATCAACAATTAGGGTTGCCAACCTCCAAGTGGGACCTGGGGATTTCTTGGAATCACAGCTGATCTCCAGACAACAGAGATCAGTTCCCTCTGGAGGAAGTGGCTGCTTTCGAGGGTGTATTCTATGGCATCCTTGCTGAACTTCCTTCTCTCCCCAAACCCTGCCCTCCCCAGGCTCCAACCCCAGATCTCCAGGAATTTCCCAACCCAGAGTTGGCAACCCTAATTGACATCCCTAAATATTTAACTCTCCCGCTTTCTGCTGTGTTGGAATGGGCAGTGGACCTTATGCCATATCCACATCTGAAACGAACCATTCATATTCTTCTATTCATGTGTCTAGTCAGGGCGCCTTCAATCTAATTTGTAGCGTTTGCAATCACTACTTGTGTTGGATGTCGTTGTCTGTCTGTATGTAAAGATACTGCTTTTAAACCTCTTCCACCAACATGCCACTGCAACCCCTTCTGGTATCACACAAAAGGGTAAACAAACACTCCCTATTCACTTTTTCCAACCCGCTCGTCTTTTGATGATTGCGCTGCAGATATCTAGAGCTTGCTTATGACTCATTCTATCTTTGCAATGGATGGGAGGGTGGGGGGAGATGGTGGTAGAGAGTCCAAAAATTCCTGAGCCCTGAATACAGTGCTTTGATTCTTGTACATATCTAATAAAAATGTACCCTCAATTAGCCAAATGGCTGGGAAGACATCCAAAAAGATTAAGATAATCAGAGGTTTAAATAAAAGGGGAGTGCTGTATACACTGCAATACGCTGTCGTGGGCTTCAGCCGCTGATAGGGTGTGGCCATAAAAGCAGCCTGGATCTCAGAGTCAAGGCATTCTGGGACAACCCAATACTTTGGCCATGGAACTCTAATCTGGCTAGAAGTTGCTGATACAGCATGTACAGTACCACTTCAGCACACAAAGAACTGGATTCAGACAGGAACAAGTAAGATTCTGCGCACACAACACAGCTTTCCCACCCTGCGATAGCCAGTTGTGTCTCAGAAAAGCTGAGGGGTGGGGGATCCTGTGAAACAGCGTGGGGAATGTGGCACTGGGTTCGGGGATGGAGGAGGAAGTGTGAAAAACGGAGGAGGAGGAGGTTTTTATACCCCAATTTTTCCTACTCTGAAGAGTTTCAAAGTGGCTTACAATCTCCTTCCCTTCCCCTCCCCACAACAGGCACCTTTGTGAGGTAGGTGGGCCTGAGAGAGTTCTGAGAGGACCGTGACTGGCCCAAGGTCACCCAGCAGGCTTCATGCAGAGGAGGAGTGGGGAATCAAACCCAGTTCTCCGGATTAGAGTCTGCCCCTCTTAACCACTACGCCACACTGGAGGGCCTTCCCATGTGTGAATTGAGGAACCCTGCATGCACATGGGTGAAGGCCCCCCCCCCCGATTGCAAGCCACTGCATGCTGCAAAGATCCTTTCATCTCTCACCGATTCAGTTATGCGAATTGGTTTTAGAAAGGACAACATCATTTAAGCTTGTAGATGAATCTGACTCCTCCAGTTTGCTGAAGTAGAGATGGAAAGGCATACAGGTCATACAGGTAGGCTGCCTTTCTCCTAGCTATACCAAATTTGATAAAAACAGAAAGAGGGTTATTACTCAGATATGGCTGTGCTCGTGGGTTTTTTTTTCTTAATTAAGAAAATCCAGCTGTATTTTATTAGTATACAATGAAGGTGGCAATAGCTATGAAAACTCATCACGTATGAAAGTGCCGTCAAGTCGCAACTGTTTTATGGAGACCCCGGCAAGGGGCTTTCGAGGCAAGTGATTAAGCAGGGATGGTATGCCACTGCCTTCCTCTACAGCATCTTCATTGCTGCTCTCCCATCCAAGGACCTGCCCTGCTTAGCTTCTGAGATCTGATGAGATCAGGCTATACTGTGCTGCCTCCCCTCCCACGTAAAATATTATTTTATCTTAAACATGCAACTGGGATTTTTCTTAAAAGATTGTGCTTTCTTCTAGTTTGGGTCCAAAGCTAATGCATTTTGCTTTTCAGGTGAAATTGGCAAGAGCAGCTTTTATCTTCTACAATGCTAACAGGATTTGGAGTTGTTTAATTTTAAAGCCGTTTTGGCTCTTCCTGTAATAGGTAGAATGCCACATTTCTGAAAACCAAACTGATGAAAAAGATGGTTTGGAGAGTTTGCTTCTCAGCACAAGGCACATTTTTCTTTATGACAATGTTTTTCTCAACAGTGAAACAAGTTATGTTAATAGCATTAAAATGCTTCTATATTCATGCTTGGTAATATGTAAGGGGGTATTTAAAGTTAATGTGAATTCCCCAACTAAATGTATGCCAATAGTCTTTCCCAACAGTCTAGTGCAGAAGGGCAGATTCAACCAGACTCAAAATTTAAAGGACCTTCATTAAGTCCCTCCACTTAACTCCCATCTTTCCTGATCAGCTCCAGGAACAGAACCCATAGCGCACACAGATTCGAATCCAGTAGCACTTCAGAGACCAACTTTTCAGAGTCAACGTTCCCTTCATCAGATACCCCGACGAAGCTGAAACTATCTTTGTAGTACACCTGTAACCTCTGTTTCCCTCTTTGAGCATAAATGGGAAGAATGCTGCCTGGTGGGTCAGCACAGCAGGGGTGGGCGGAGAAATGGGAGGGAATCACTGGCGATGCAGAAGAGACATCACTATTTGTGGCAATGCTCTAGCATTCACCATAGAGTTAAAATAGAGTTTTGGCTGAAGGCTATAGCATTGTCCCTATGTGACAACGCCATGTCTTGGATGTGCCAGAAATTATGTCACTGCCTCATTGGAAACATCAGATAGTCCATCACGCTCGTAGGTCTCCCAGCGGTAGATCTCCTGCTGGCAACCCAAGGAAGAAAGGAAGAATGCTTTGCTTTGCTGTTGACATGAGTGGTTTCTTTTGAGCTTGCCTTAGCTGAAGGCCTGCAGCAGCAACTGGTAGCTGTCTCTGTGTTTTCTGTATCTTGGGCTTTAAATGATTTTTAAAAGAGCAAGAGTCCAGTAGCACCTTAAAGATCCTGATCAGGCAGGTCTTTACATCTGTCCCAGGCACGGATGCCTGGCAGATTTAAAGGGAATGCTCAGACAGCAATATCTGGGAAAGGTGCTGCTTCCGTGATCAGCCTGTTTAATCCTACCAGGGAGCCGTACTTTTGATTGCCGACGGGCCAATGGCAGACTTTCTTCCGTGTGACTGTTCCAGTGCGCAATCCTCCCGTTAGGATGGTCTAACTCCAGACCATCCCGAACAGCCACCATTAAAAAAAAAAACTCTTAGCGACATGCACATAAATGCATAAACACACAACAGCCACAGAGCTCCACTCAAACGTTCTGGACAATTTCATGTTTCTGAAGGGCCCGTGAAATTTATGAACTGTGCTAATTGAAACGGTACGTAGAGGGAGGTACCACTGGTGGTGCTTTAACCATTCAATTCTGCACATGCGCGGAAAAACAAGTACACGTTGAGGCGCAGATGCACATGTGCAAACAGATTATTATTATTTTTTTTTTAAAAAACCCAACCGCATGGCTCCTTCAGGTGGATGCTGTCTAGACAATCCACCGCGGAGTACGCACATGGTAAGGGGAGCTGTCTGGTCATGCAACACTGGATAAAAAAGATCTGGAACAAATTAGAACCGGGCCAATGGCGGGATTTGCTGCCCGTCAGAACAGGACCAAAGACTAACAGAATTTGTAGCAGGGTATGAACTTTCGTGAGTCACTGCGCACTTCTTCAAGTGCCTCATACCCTGCTCACAAATTCTGTTAGTCTTTAAGGCGCTACTGGATTCTTGCTCTTTTCTACTGCTGCAGACAGACTAACACAGTTACCCATGGGTGGAGTGGAATGGATTAAGTCTAGTCTTTCAGGTGCTTTCCCCCTTCAAAATATTTTAATGAAAAATATCCTTTAGAAGTTTCAAGGTTAGTGTATAATTTAGGATCCCAGAGGCAAGCATATGGACCCCCTGCTGCCGCATTCTTTCCTGTTCCTTCCAAACCCCAGATCTGTAAACAGTACAAGGTAAGGGGTTGTCTCCAACCTGGTTTCCAATAGAGGCAAAAGTTGCCAACCTCCAAGTGGTGGCTGGAGATCTCCCGGTATTACAACTGATCTCCAGAGTGACAGAGATCAGTTCATCTGGAGAAAATGGCCACTTTGGAAGGTGGACTCTATGGCATTGAAGTCCCTCCCCTCCCTAAACTCCACCCCCCTCAGGCTCCACCCCCAAAATGTCCAGGTACTTCCCAACTTGGAGCTGGCAACCCTACCAAGAGGGGTCCCATTGGCCCACCATGGAACAAAAGGGATAAGGTGATCTGCATGGACAAAGCCAAGTGGGACAGGGGAAATGAGGGAAATGGGACAAGACGGAACAAAAAAGGTGGATGAGTCCAACTTAGGGCCAACCTGCCCTGGAAATCAACAGCAGATGGGGGCAGTGACACGGGGCCACTGCTGGCAACAGAATTTTTAATTAATAAATAAATAATGGTTGATTTTTATTACGTTTTATCATCGTGTAAGTGATGTCATGCTGCTCGGCTGACAGCAGGTATTTTTTGTTGTTGTTTATTTTTCTCCCACTGGCACGCTGAACAATGGTATGAAACAGGACCTGGTGTGGGGGGGAAACCCCTGCCCCAACTGGGGGGGGACTTGGCACTCTAATCAAACCCAAGGAGTCTGTGTGGATTTTTAAATTATTATTTAACTGTCGAGTGTTCAAGACTGGGAAGAAAAACCAAACAAAAACCTCCTATGTGGCAAGTTCTACTTGTATATTAATTGAACATGCTGGATGTGTGTATGTCTGCCACCTGTCCCCGACAAATGGCTGGCTGTGACCTGGTCCCACAATACAAATGTAGTATCCAAGGAGGCTCTAGAACAAGCCTGTGTAAAATAGAAGTAATACCATCCCTCAAAGGCTTTTTCTTGCCATGAGGAAGGAAGGAAGGAAGGAAGGAAGGAAGGAAGGAAGGAAGGAAGGAAGGAAGGAAGGAAGGTCACCATCACTGTAGAGTAACAGCAGCTGGATCCATCTCCTAATCTTTGGCAAGAGAACACAAAATACATCTCTTTTACAAGCTACATTCTCTTCTCTGAACTATGTTGCAGATAAAAAGTTCTGAATATCCAGTGCTTCTTCCAAGCACATAATTATCACAGAAATCAACAGGATTTTTGTACACAAATATGAGTTCAGAACATGCATTCAAAAATCACGTGCAGGGAAGAGGCCCAAAGCAAAGGGTGCTGGGGGGTGGGGATATCATTTTCATTCTTGCAGCAGGCAAAATGTGCATGGAAAATCATCAAGCAAAGTTCAGATTCTGATGGCAACCAAACGAAACGAATGCAGTGACGGCTGGTAACTTGCAGCAATTTCAAACACAACATGCTTCCTCAGGCGCAGCCACCAAATGTTAGAGATCTCTACAAATGAACTTTTGAAATGAACAAAACTAAAATGACATTTTACAGTAATCCAACTAGATCACATACAAGTAAAAGAATATCTGCAGCTAGACAAAAGTCAGGAAAAATATCCATTACCTTAGAGTTTGATTGCTTGGATCAAAAAAGCACAGTCACTCAGTTTCATATAATGTTTTGTATCCAGCTAAGGTGTGTGTCTATCAGCTCTGAAAAAGATTTGCAAAACCATTTTTGAGAAAGGAATGTAACCTTTGACCCTGCCTTAAGGTCAAATGTTACAATGCTTGGCTGTTCGTTTCACATGAAATACTAAGACATGAATTACTTCTCTACCTAACCATTTGAGCATTCACAAACATTTGTTGTGACAACAGGGAATACATCTTTCTCTAAAGTGCCTGGGGTTATTTTGTTCCAGGCACTTCCAGGATGCAAATTCCACAAGACTATATTACTACATCGTTGTTAACAGAGTATGAGCAGGAGGAATGCCCTTTGCTTTGTAGTTTTCTCTTAACAATGAAAATGATATACATGGTTTAAAAAAAGAGACCAACTGAGCAATCCTTAAGTGTGTATACTCAGCAGTCCTGTTGAGCTGAATGGGACTTACTCCTTAATAAGTGTGCTTAGGGCTGCAGCCTTATTTGACCTAATGGTGAATAATTACTAGGCAAATAAATAAATAAATAAATAACTGACCCGTTCCTGACTCCAGCTGTATTTCATATCAATGCTTGTAGCCGGAGGGTCTGCTAATGTTGGATTTGCCATTGTGCCAAACCCACGGTATCTTGAGGACTGGACCCTTAGTTTATTAGCTTAGTTTATAACCTTGGAATCTACAGGACTGACCTGGATGGCCCAGGGCTACCCTGATGTCAAATCTCAGAAGTTAAGCAGGGCTGCCCTTGGATAGCATTTGGATGGGAGACCACCAAGGATATCCACGGTTGCTACTAGAGTTGCCAGGTCCTTACTTTGTTCTGGCAGGGGGAGGGTTCCTTCTTCTTCCTGGAGGTGACATCATCGCACAAAGCATGTTGTGGGAGGACACTCAAGCATAGGGGGGGACCTCTATGGTTACCATAGAGTTTTTTCTCAGATGCTAGAGCATCCACCCTGCAATGTGCCCTGCACAATGACACCACCTCTGGGTGACATCATCGCACCAGGCACGCTGGCGTGGATGGGGCTGCTTGGGGGCAGGGCTCCTACACCAGCCAGCTGATTGGTGGCAGATTGGGAGCCCCGAAAGCGGGTAAACCCCTGCCCCCATCAGGAGGATGGCAACCCTAGTTGCTACGCAGAGGAATGCAATGGCAAGCCGCCTCTGAACATCTCTTGCCTAAGAAACTCTTCTCACATTCTTCATTCCACCATGGTTAAACGGTCTGGGTTCCTCCTCTGGGCTGCCTAGATATGCATGTGCTCAGAAGTAACCTAAGTTGGCTGCCACTAGATGGCATTTAAAATGGCCATACAGGGCAGGGGTTCGTCGGTAGCTTTTGGTCATACCTAGTACATGCTACAATCCAGGTGCCTCCCCTGCCCCCTCCAGTGAGCAATGGTAGCCTGTCCTACCTAGAATTAAGGAGCAGGGCTGCCTTCCAGGTGGCAGGATGCCAGGTCTGCAACCTCATACTCTTAAAAAACACACACTAAATGTTAGAAAAGACCAAGAGTCCAGTACCACTTTAAATATACAATTATAGGGTTGGAAGGGGCCATACAGACCATCTAATCCAATCCCCTGCCCAATGCAGGACCAGCCTAAAGCATCTCTGACAAATATTCCTCCAGTCTCTTCTTGAAAGCTGTCAGTGAAGGGGAACTAACCACCTTCCTAGGCAGCTGATTCCACCTTTGAACCACTCTGATATCCAGCGGATACCTTTCCGCATGTAATTTAAACACGTTGCTTCGGGTCCTAACCTCTGCTGCCAACTGGAACAGCTCCTTGCCCTCCTCCAAATGACAGCATTTCAAATATTTAAAGAGAGCAATCATGTTTCCCCACAATCTCCTCTTCTCCAAACTAAACAATCCCAAGGCCCTTAGCCTTTCCTCGTAGGGCTGTCTCCAGACCCCTGATCATCCTCGTCGCTCTCTTCTGCACCCTCTCGATTTTGTCCACATCCCTTTTGAAGTGAGGCCTCCAGAACTGCACACAGTACTTAAGGTGTGGCCTGACCAAGACAGTAAACAGAGGGGCTATGACCTCTTGCAATTTCAATGCTATGGCCAGGGTATGAGCTTTCGTGAGTCACTGCTCACTTCTTCAACATTAAACGTTGCTCCTGCCTGCACTGACGACATCCCAAGAACACTGACTAGGAAATTTATGAAATTATGAAAGCTTATAGGTGTTCTTGTTCTGCCACAAAGCCATCATTAAGTCTTCTGCTTATGTGCCATACTGGACTGGTTTTTAATTATTGGATTTTTAACCCACCATTCCTACAAGATGATCAGGACAGCGTGCACAGTCCCCCTCCCCCACTATATCCTCTCAACAACCCTTCAAGGTGGGTTAGGCTGAGAAAAAGTGACTGGCCTAAGGTTACCCAGTGAGCTTCCATGGCTGTGTAGGGATTTTAACTTGGGTCTCTCCAGTCATAGCTCAGGACCATAACCACTAAACCACACTGTACTCATTCCACCATCACCCATTGCACACAACATCTAATCTATTATGATTCTCTCTCAGAACCTTTAAAGGGTTCAGGCATCAGCCCTTAGCAACCCTGTGCATCGCGATCTCAGTTCTGTGCTTCTTCCCGCTTTCCTTCTAAAATGTACCATAGTTTTCGTTCAACAGGGAAACAGAAAACATGGCCAATTGAGCCCTGACCTGGATAGCCCAGGCAAGCCTGATCTCATCAGATCTTGGAAGCTAAGCAAGGTCAACTCTGGCAAGTGGATGGGAGACCTCCTTAGAATACCAGCAGCCGATAGGCAGGGGCAGGCTTTATTTGGCCACCTCTCTGAATATCCTCCAGGCTCCCACTAGGGGTCAGTCACCAGAGGTCGTCATGACTTCCAGGTGCACACACACACATACACACACACACACACACACACACACATGAAAAATACAAAAAAACCCCAAAAAACCATGGCCAATCTGTCTCATAGCCCAATTCTAGACATGCTTTCTCACTGATCCTCACACTTCAGAGCAGGTCTGTTTAGGACTCCTTTGTAAATCCAAAAGGCTTAAGGGAGATGGATTACATCAGTGAAGGCAGCCAAGGTCTTAAGAACATAAGAGATGCCAATGTTGGATCATGCCTAAGGCCCATCCAGTCCAACACTCTGTATCACACAGTGGCCAGAAATACCAGTGCCATCAGGAGGTCCACCAGTGGGGCCAGGATATTAGAAGCCCTCCCACTGTTGACGCCCCCCAAGCACCAAGATGACAGAGCATCACTTGCCCCAGAGCCCCTATCTATACCTTGTGGCTAATAGCCACTGATGGATCTCTGCTCCATATGTTTATCCAATTCCCTCTTGAAGCCGTCCATGCTTGTAGCCGCCACCACTTCCTGTGGCAGTGAATTCCAAGTGTTAATCATAGTCTTCAATTTGCAAGACCTGAGCCAGGCTGTTAATGATATGACACTTTGGAGGTCATTCATTCATAGGGTCACCATAAGTCGGAAGCGACTGACAGTACATAATGTACTGTGGAGTTCATAGAATCATGGAGTTGGAAGTGTCATAGAGGTCACCTAGTCCACCCCTTGCTCAGTGCGGGATCAGCATACAGCATCCCACCCTGACAAGTGCTTGTCCAGCTGCAGCTTGAAGACTGCCGGGGAGGGGGCGCTCACCACCTCCCTAGGAAGCCGATTCCACTACTGAAGTACTCTTACTGTAAACATTTCCCCCCTTTCTGGTGGTAATTCAAACCCATTAGGACAGAATGCTCATGTAAAGTCTTTCTATTTACTCTGTGTCTTAATATTGCCAAGCTTGGGTTTCCACAACTGGCAGGGGTGTGGAATGCAGTACAAATGATATCGGGGAATGGAACAACTTGAACTAAACATTTGGGCAAGGGGACTGACACAGGGCTGCCATTCTTGTGTTCTTTGGAACGTGGAGTTTTACTCTTTAAAGGGGGGGAGGAGAAACACCCATGATGATCAAAACAAACGGAGGCTGTTTCCGCATGCATGTTTTACTCTGCCTTTGGTTCCAAACTGGAGCCCCCTCATCTTTTTGAACACTCACACAATATCATCCTCTGATCATCCCCCTTTCCAGATTTTCTCCTGCTTTCCTCCAATTTTTCCTAAACCTGATTTCCCACAACATTTCTTGAAAGAATGAAGTCCAAGCAAATTTACATGCCATCTTAATGGTAAGATTTGGGAAGTACCTGGAGATTTTGAGAGTGGAGCCTGAGGAGGGGGTGGGGTTTAAGAAGGGGAGGGACTTCAGTGTGGAATAATGCCAGAAAGTCCACCCTCCAAAGCAGCCATTTCTCCAGGTCAGCTGGTCTCTGTTGCCTGGAGATCAGTTGTAGTCCCAAGAGATCTCCAGCTACCACCTGCAGGTTGGCAACACTACTTAATGGGGAGATGCACGTTTTTGAAGGCTTCACCCACACCAACACCATATTCCTTCTGTCACTGCCTCATGGCTATCATTTCCCCCGCCATGCCACGGAAGGGCTTTAAAAATATATATATTGCTAATTGCTATTGCAGTGTAGATCAAGGCGGGTAGCAATGTTAGTCTATCTGTAGCAGTAGGAAAGAGCAAGAGTC
>NW_015173695.1:685273-747656 GCF_001447785.1 Gekko japonicus | reverse complement strand
AGCCCCATGAGGGGCCCGGCGGTGGACCTGCAAGGCCGGCAGGAGTGCAAGGAAGCCCCGCGAAGGCCCTCCCTGGCCCCAGGCAGGCAGGGGTGGGGAGAGGCAGGGAGGAAGCAACTTACCCTCCCTCTTCTCCTGCCTCCTCCTGGCTGAATGAGGGCCGGAAGCGGGGCGGCCGGAAGCAGGGGGCGGGGCTTCGTCATGTGCCCCGCCCCCGTACCTCACCCGGGGGAACTGCGATCCCCCACGATCCCCCCCGAAATGACCTCTGCTCATGTTACTTTCAAAGACATTAGTACACCATAACCGGAAGAAATTCTATAGATTGTATGATGATCTATCCTGACAATCTTCTTTCTGTATTTCACCCTCTGACATTTTCACAGACAGAAACAGAGAAATGGTGGTAACCGCCCCATTCTCATATCCAGGATCACTGTCTGAGCTCTTCACCAAACTGCATATCTATCCTCCTGGTGCTACATTAACTTATTCTGCCATCCCCTATCTTTCGCCAGCTTAAAAGCCAGGAAGATATTTGGCCTCTTCATCAAATATATACTAGAAGAAAATATAGTTGTCTTGCAACAGGTTACCAGCAATGTTCCCTCTATTTCCCCCCACTCCTGAGCAGAGCAGTTCACATGCTGAACAGAATATAACTACTGTAATCTTAAAGTGGGCAATGGGCAGTGCAAGGCCCTGCGTGGCTCCAGATGGTTACTGAGCAGGGCTTCCTGTGTTAATGAGCAGCCGCTCACATGCACAGTTTATAGGGAAAACTGGTTATCAGTGACCTCAGTAGCTGTGATGTATATGAAATGGCAGTCCTTTGGAGTTCATGTGCTTGCACTGATTCTAGAGGGGATGCTCCTCATGGTTATCATAGCAAAAACCTTGCCTTGCTGCCACCTTATTTCAAACAATTGTGGCACATGGTTCACAGAAACTGGGCAGGTTCATGTGTGAATAGGTGATCCTTCCAAGACCCTGGTCGTTGTATTGTATTTGAACTGTACTGAGCCCAAAGCAGGCCTGTAGCTATGGTAGGGCTTTTGGGGGGCTCTGCCCCCTTTCTTAAATGCAGGGGCCCACAAGGATTTCTCCTTAAATGCTTTTTTCCAAACATGTTTAAAATGTTCCTTTAAAAACATTTTTTAAAAACATTTTTAAAATGTTCCTTTAAGCAGAGTGGGAAGCCGTAGTTGACTAATTCCTGCACTGAGCAAGGAAGTTGGAGTAGGTGACCTCTAGGATCCCTTCTAACTCCGTGTCAAGAAAATGGTCTCCTTTAAGAGAGTTTTTCTGCCTAAGTGTTAGCTTTCTTGACTATAGAAGTCATCCCCCCCAGAATTGTTGCTTAAGCTGGCAGATGTGATTAACTTGCAGCAGCTGAGAACTGTCATCTAAAGTGGTTGACCGTTTGCAATTTAGAGATCTATCCTGGTAACAGCTTTCTATTGGCTAAATGGCTTTTCTTTCTGCACTGAGAACTTCAGCCCCACCAGAAAAAAAAATTGTCCCATAAGCCACAAAATCGTGGCCTGGCCCCAAGAAAATCCATAGCCACTATAAATCTTTTCGTACCGTTGAAACATGTGCCCTATAATTTATACCAAATAGTAATTTTGTTTGCTACACTTTAAACTTCCTAAAGCTTCCAGACTGTCTTCAAGGGCAGCCCAACATAGAGCACATTGCAGTATCCTAGCTTACATGTAATTCAAGCATGGATAACTGGCCAAATAATATTTCTTGAGGATGGGTTGCAGCTAATAAATCCATCCTATTAAGAGAAATGCTGATAGGATTTTTTTAAAGGTCTGTTTTAGACTTAATCTATATTGGCAGGTAGGGCTGCAAGCTTTTGAGTCATGCAGAACACTTTCCCAAGCATGTTTAGGGGTTTGAGCACAGAAGAGCCCTGAGCAGGGCTGGTTCCAGGTTTTCGGGGGCCCAAGGCAGAGAGTTTCCAGGCCTCCCCCTCCTCTGCTCACCACCAGGCACTCATACCCTCCTCTCCCCCCCCCACCTGCATGCCTCCCCCCCACTTATGTGCCCTTCCTGTGTCTGCCCTGCAAGGGCCCATGCTCACAACTGCCTGCAGATCTTTCCCCAGTGGCACTGGGAGCAGGGAGCATCCATATTGGAGTGCTAGCAAGTGAATAGGCAGGGAGTTCTGGGAGCAGAAACCATGGGCCCCAACAGTTGCCCCACCTCAGGGTGACACCAGCCCTGGTTCTGAGTCACTGAAAATGTTTGCTGTCAAAAGAGCTACTTCTATAAAAAGAGAATCTCTCAATCCAGTATGTCTTTTTTGAACTCTTCTTCACAGAGGGTAGACCAGTGTAGGATTCTGGGCACTGTGGAATTCTAGCATGTGGAACATTTTATTTCCTATTAGCTTCACCTAATAAAGTCTTTCTGAAACAGGATTCTTCATTTTATTTTTTACAAATTCTCTGATATAAATTTTTGTTTTGTAAAGACTTTTTGCCAGATGTCTTTGGTTGATGAGATACAGATGGCCATGTGTGTCTCAGTCAAACATTCGGCTCTCCCAGGTTGAGAGCTAGCAAATTACAGAGAAGATATTATGAAGTGTGTGTTTAATAATAGTTTGCCTATGATTGAAATCAAGTGAAATACTTCCAAGTAGGGTATTCATTCACATGCCGAATTTCTAAGGGAGTGGACATAATTGCTGTGTAAAACAGATTTATTTATTTATTTTGGCCATTAAGTTGCAGCCGACTTATGGCGGCCCAGTAGGGTTTTCAAGACCAGAGATGTTCACAGGTGATTTTCCATTGCCTGCCTCTGCACAGTGACCCTGGAATTCCTTGGTGGTCTCCCACCCAAATATTAACCAAGGCTGATGATGCTTAGCTTCCAAGATCTGACAAGATTGAGCTAGGCTGGGTGATCCAGGTTTCGGCAGCTACATATGCCTTTCCCTTCCCCCTCAACAAAAGCAGGTTGAACCCAGCACAACGATCACGTAAACACTGTGATCGTCTCAGTTTCCCCCTCCCCTCTGCAGCCATTTCTGGCCCCAGGAAAGTATACTTCTGGGGTCATGAAATGTGTGGAGTGATAGCCATGCAAGTCATTAGGCTGTACTGAACAGGGGGGAAGAGTCAAAACTTTTACAGCTGCAAATGGAGAAAGCAAATTTGGTCCTACGGTTTCAAGAGGTCCCGGAAATTAGAGGAGAGAATCTGAAGCAACAACTGAGTGAAGCAATAGCTCCAATGACAGATTGGACAGCAGAATACCTCTACAGCGAGATGGATGTGGTCTACAGGTCCTATTCCTCATACATCAAGAAAAATAATCTGCCTGGGAAAATAGTAGTCAGATTCTCGAAGAGACATGTGAGAGATGCTATTTTGAAAGCAACTATGGGAACACCCTTGAAAATTGGGGACAACAACACCAGGATTTTAAAAGACATTCCATTTGACATAAGACAGAAGAGAAAGAACTATAAAGAATTAATCCTTTTCTTACAAACAAATGGCATCAGTTACAGATGGCTAATTCCAGAAGGCATCATTTTCAAACTCCATGATAAAAAAAGAAAAGATTGACTCTGTTTTTAAAGCACGTGACTTTCTGCAAACACAGCTTGGGGAACCAGCTGAGGACAAAAAGGAAGAAGAAGAAAGCAAATCTGATGGCGAGTTAGGCTACGGACGAGGACTCCCCCTCTGAAAAGCGGGTGGCTGCCCTCAAAAGTTCATATAAACTGAGGATTAGAAAATATAAGAATAAATAAGGGCTGAAGGACTCTGATTTGTGCCTGAAAAAATGTTGAAATAACTTTGGGATGCTCTGGGGATTTCTTTAAACAGTTAAAGGGATGGTTAAACGATAATTAACCTAGCATAACCAACTATGTTAATTGTATTATTAGCTTTCTAAAATAGCACTGAGACAAGCTGATGTATTGATCTCCTACTCTTGAGTTTTTAGTTAGTAGTGGGTCTTTTTTCTTTCTCCTTAGATGTAGTCCCCCCTCCCTATATTTTCAGTTATAGTTTGTAGTTTGCAAAAAAACACAACAACAATAAAAAACTCCCCTTAGGGGAATTTTTTTTTTAAAAAAAGGAGGTTGAACCCAGCACAACGATCACGTAAGCACTGTGATCGTCTCAGTTTTCCCCTCCCCGCTGCAGCCATTTCTGACCCCAGGACAGTATACTTCTGGGGTCATGAAATGTGTGGAGTGATAGCCATGCAAGTCATTAGGCTGTATTGAGCAGGGGGGAAGGGGGTAAAAATTATTTCTTTCCTCCTCTTCCATCACTGGAGCGTCACTGGTCCCTTCTGTCATTCTCACTCACTCAGCTAGCCCTCCCCAGCAGGTGGAAGGTGGAGAAGCAGGGAACATTAGCAGTAAGGCCTTCTAATTCCCTACGGAGGAGAACCCTCCATGACCTAAACAAGCAGAGCTAGAGGGTCCTGAGTAATATGTAGAGGCCTGTGCACAGAGGTCAATTCGGGGGGGATCGCGGGGGATCGCAGTTCCCCCGGGTGAGGTGCGGGGGATGGGGCACACGACGAAGCCCTGCCCCCCATTTCCGGCCCTCATTCATCCAGGAGGAGGCAGGAGAAGAGGGAGGGTAAGTTGCTTCCTCCCCGCCTCTCCCCACCCCTGCCTGCCTGGGGCCAGGGAGGGCCTTGGCGGGGCTTCCTCGCACTCCCGCTGGCCTTGCAGGTCCACCGCCGGGCCCCTGATGTCAGGGGGTGTGGCATATGCTAATGAGTTATGCTAATGAGTTCCCCTAGCTCTTTTTTTACGAAATGTCCCCTGGTAGTCTGGCTGCTCCTGTTTTAGACACAGATAACTAGCAAGCTGCACTGAGACGAAATGGCCAATCTAACCTGGTTCCCTGTCTGCTGGCTATCCCTGCACCCTCAGCTCTCTTCCCACTGAAATATCTACACGCTTTTCATAAGGTTCACTTCTTGCTGGAGTGCAGGAGAGCAGCAACCGACAGCACCTGCTTATCTAGGGTTGTAGGTATTAGAAAAGTGAAGGATAAATGCGCCATCCCCTGCCTCAGTCTTCAGGAGGCCACCATAGATTTAGTTGGATAGGTAGGTCAGGACACACACACACACACACACACACACACACACACCACATCCTTTCCTTCCTGTTAGCTGATCCTATCCCCCTGTGGAATGCTATTCTTAGGGACAGAGTTTCCTTCCTTCCAGCTTGGCACCTCACTCCCACACACACTTCCTGTCACTCACAGATAAAGAAGGGGCACGTTTTCTCTCCATCTTTGAACCATGGATGCAGGGGCACTCTTCCTTGCATCCATACCCATCCTAGATAGTGAGAATAGGTTCTGTCTCTGACTCTCATCTGTACTGTCTAGAATGGAGCTCCATATAATGAAGAACTTATTCATTTTGAATCTGGCTACTGGCCCTGTGTAACTTTGTAAGCTTGCTAGCACAGTCAGTACCTAAGCTCTGCTGTGCGAAAGTGCCTAGTGCACTTTGCTACATGAATAATGATCCCTGGCTCTGCTAAAACCAGAGAGTCCAACAGTAGGGACCATATCACTCCAGACCTGGCCCATCTATATCGGCTCCCGGCTCATTTACACACCTAATTCAAGGCGCTGGCATTGGATTTTAAAGCCCTATATGGTTTTGGACCAGCATATTTGAAGGACGTCCTACTTCCTGCTTCCATATGAACCTCCCCAACCACTATGGCCATCTTTGGTGCTCCTGCCTTATAGAATTAGGTGGGTGGCAACTTCTCAAATGTGGTACCAAAACTGTCTGGGGTCTGCAGACAGGAGGGACCTCAGCAGTACACTCTCCAAAGCAGCTATTTTCTCCAGGGGAACTGATCTCTTTATCTGGAGATCAGGTGTAATTTTGGGAGATCTCCAGGTCCCATGTGGAGGTTGGCAACTCTAGGCAGAAAAGTACACATTTTGTAAGTAAAGCAATCCAAATTCAGGGACAAAAAGAGACCATATTTATATCTCTCCTCTGCCCCTTGATAATGTACGTAGGTGGCAAGTTTCACCAGATGGATTTGGGGTGGGAAAAGAGAGAACGGCTTCTTAACCTTCTCCCTCCCAGCCAACTTCCTGCTCAAAATCCACCCCTCCTCACTAGAATCACAGAGTTGGAAGGGACCTCCAGGGTCAACTAGCCCAACTCCCTGCACAATACAGGAAATTCACAAATACCTCCCCCCAACACACATCCAGTGACCGCTGTTCCACACCCAGAAGATGACAAAAAACCCACTGTTGTACCTCTAATGAATTTTATAATTTCATCTGTTGAACTTAAAAAAAAAAAAAGTGGACTTCCGGTGATGGTGGCGCGCTAGAGCAGACTAACCTCCCAGACCTCTCGGTGGTGAAGCTGCGCTCCAGCCAAAGGAGGGGGTACGCAGGTTCGTCACCCCCCCAGGGACCCGATTGAAGGGACCCTGGCCATGGAACTTCTGAAAGGTCGCCTCTTCGATGGCGGAATGCCGGAGAATTGAGGCGCCTCTCCATTCTGACAGTTCTCCGTGCTGAAAGACCGAATGGACTTAAGCAACGCTAACCGGGGAAAGCGCAGGAGATTGAGCGTCCGAAAGAGAACGTACACGAGGTCCGAGGACCAATTATGAACATGAGTCGTTTAAGCAATGTTTAAAGAGAAAAGAAAGCTCCCTACCCTAACCTACGCAGCAGAGATTAAGGCAAGCAGGGGAGGGACACCTCCCAAGCGCATGAACTTTTGAGCGGATGAGGAGGGAGCGGAAGAAAAAACACTTAAAACAGTTAAGAAGTACTTACCAAGGAGTGTTTGAGCGTTTAAGCGCATATTTAGAGACTTTCAAAAAACTTGCGAAAGTAAACAAACCGAAGAAACATGGCGGGGAAGAGGACGGAAAAGGAGAAGTTGCTGAAATCGAAAGTGACGGAAAGCCCAAAACCAGAAGGAACCAACAAGCTGGCAAAGACTTTGGCAGAATCCATGCGCCCTCTAATGGACCAGCTGAATAACTTAAAGGAACAGATGTCTAAAATGACTCAATGTATCACCGCTCAGCAAACCCAGATAAATGAGACTTTGAAAATGTTGAATCAAACAGCTGAGAAGGTGAAAGAAGTGGATGCCACTGCCCAAAAGGGGAAGAAAAAAGTAAAACAACTGGAAAAGAAGCAAGTCTCCACAGAAGATCAATTGCTACAACTACAAATGGAAAAAGCTAATATGATTCTTTGCTTTCAGGGCTTGCCAGAGACTAAAGGAGAGAATCTAAAGGAAATGATGAGTGTATTGGCCCCAGTGACAGAGATGAAGGTGGAACTGTTGATAAGCGATATGGATGTGGCCTATAGGTCATATTCAGGATATATAAAGAAAAACAATCTGCCTGGGGAAATTGCTGTAAGATTCTCGAAGAGGCATGTGAGGGATGCAATCCTGAAAGCAGTATCTGGAGTACCCCTGAAAGTTGGGGAAAATGTCATCAGAGTTCTAAAAGATATTCCATTTGAAATATGACAAAGGAGAAAGAAATATAAAGATCTTATTCTTTTTCTTCAGACAAACTCAATTAGATATAGATGGCTAACTCCAGAATGCATCACCTTCAAAATCAAGGATAATAAAGAAAAGATTGACTCTGTTCTGAAAGCTCGGGAATTTTTAAGAGTCCAGTTGGGAGGGCCAGAGGAGGAAGGAAAAAAAAGGGGAGAACAGTAAGTCCAGTGGCGATCTGGACTCAGATTCTTCCGGAAAGAACTCTCTTTCAGAGAAAGGGGCAGCAGCTCCTAAAAGTCCCTATAAGTTGCGGAAGAGACGGGGCAAGGAGAAGTGAAGGCTGAAGGATTCTGATTTGTGCCTTGGAAAAACTTTGAAATGAGATGACTTGGGGTATTTCTTAATGACAGTAAATCTTAAGAACTGAAAAGTTATAGTTAAACTTGACTCAGTTTGTAAAGGGATTAGCGGGATTAAGACTTGATGTTTGTTTAAACTGATCAGAAGATCTCCTCTCTTGGGTTTTTAGTTAGTAGTGGGTATCTTTCTTTTATCCCATAAATGTAGTCCCCCTTCCCATTTTCTGTTGTAGTTTGTAGTATTATATAAAAAATGCAATGAAAAATCCCTTCCGGGGGCATTAAAAAAAAGTCAGAAAGAGGTATGTGACTGGTAGTATGGTAATGCTAGTGCAACAGTCCTTAAAACCTCCTTGGACCCCTTGCAGCCACAAGGCCAATGTGAAAGTGGTGTAGCGGCAAAACAGGTTAGAGATTGCAAAGAATTAGTTGGAGATGATAAAGAAAAAAATTCCAGATGCTTTCAATATGAGTTGGTGGAGCTAACTTTCACACCCAAGCTGGAAGGAGAAAAAAACACCCTGATTGAAAGTAAACCATTGAGCATAGTTTTGATTTTAGTAAAGGGTGGGGGGAGACCCACAGTTTTGTAAGAAATAGGCAGATTGATGAGAAAATGGAACTGCAATAGTAAGCATGTAGCAGGGTTATCAAGTCCCTCCTGGCAACAAGTGGGGGATGGGGGGGGACTTACCTGGAGAAAATGAAAGGCCCAAACCTGGTTGGCATTGCTGCACAGGAAGTGCTGTCATCATGCCAGTGATGTCCAGGCAAAGGTTTGAGCCCCCCCCCAGCCTGAAACGGCTCTCTCAGGCCAGCTCGGCAAAAAGTCAGGAGGCCTGGGTGGTAAGTTGGTGGAGCTAGCCCCAAGATGCCCCACTGTAGCTACAGGCCTGAGGTGAACTCTGGTGTTTCGTCAAAACCTCTACAGTAAAACTGGCTTCTACCATAGAGTTTTTGCCCAAATACCAGAGCGTTGCCTGGATGCTGCTGGTGTGATGTCGTCACTTCCTGTACAGTGCTGGAGACCAGGCCTGGGTGTCTCTCTTTCTCCAGGTGCCTCCACCTTCAGAGGCGAGGTGAGGTTCCCTTGTCTGTGGCAACAGGAAATCTCGATGATGGATTTTCCTTCCTACTACCATCCTCCTGACAAACACTTTATCAAGCTTGAAGTCCCAAGTTTATACAGGATTCCAGTTAACTTGGTTGTCTGTGGTGATTTCAGTTTCTCCCTTATGTTTCTGTTCCTATTATAAAATCCAATACCTGTACGTTTAGAGTTCAGCTACTTGATGCTTTGAGGTTATGTTTTAAATCTGTTTTGATTGGCTTTTACTGTCACTTGCCTCTCCTGACAGACACTTTAGAATTGACGTGACTAAGAGGCAACCTACAATTTTTGAAAAATAAATAATGTTCCCACCAACTCCCCCATTGACTTGCTTTGGCTCCGTCACAGTAACCGACAGCTCAAACTGTTTGGGTAGATATTCTTTTCACCTAGCAAATCTTGGACTGTATCATTAACGGGTTATTTGTTTACTGAACCACCCACTACGGTTTGACACGTTGGTGTCTGAGGGTAGCACTAGGGCTGATATTTCTTTATTTCTTTCTTTAACAAAAAACCCTAAAAATGTCATCTGCGACCAGCTGTTCAGAGTTTGGAAATCATCAGGGCTTTGTTTGCTCCCTGCAGTTCAGAATAGGGACGGCTGCTCCAGTTCCTCAAGCAGACCAGATACCCTGCCTGAAGCAAAAAGAGTCCAGGATGCTGATTCTGGTGCTGCTACATGCTGTGTCTCACATAACAGCTGGGAACATCTGTCAAAAGCAGCTTTATGATCCTGTGCAATGCAAACCCAAACCCAAAGACCTTCGTGCTTGGGGGGAAAGAATGCTTGCTGAGACTGGAATGATTTATGGAAACTATATTATGTAGATATAATTTTTTTTTATCCAGTGCAATAAACAGGACACACCCATATCCTAGCAGTATCCTAGCAGTTGGCAGCCCTCCAGTGAAAAGCTGGACTGTGGGCAAGCTTCAGTTGGCTCACAGCTCGTCTGGTATCTATTTAATCCTACCCTCTGTAAAAGATGCATGAATGCATGAAGCTGCCTTATACTGAGTCAAACCATGGCTATACCCAGGACAGTATTGTCTGCTCTGACTGGTAGCCGCTCTTCAGGGTCTTTGGCAGAGATCTTTCACATTCTTTTCAACTGGAAATGGTGGGGACCGAATCTGGGACCTTTTGCCTGCCAAGCGAGTGCTCTGCCACAGAGCCACAGGCCCTCCCAAACTGGCCCAAGGTCACCCAGAGATATTCAAGGTATGGAGTTAAACCTTAGTCCCTAGGCTGACTCTCTAACCGCTCTATGACATCAACTTGGATCCTACAAAATTAGCGCAGTTCTGCTTGCACTAGATCCAGTAAAGAACCTCATGCTTCCCCCCCATGTCTTATAATGCCCAGAAACTGCTTGCACAAGGTCCTACCCAAGCAGAAAAGCAGTTCAAGATACATTATGTTTAACTCAGAGCAGTGGGGTACTGAACAGACTGTTCACACTTCCACTTGCACAAGAACCTTAGTGCATGTACAAATTTTCCCATGGATCTAAGCAGGGGTCGTTTCGTAGAAAAAGAGCTAGGGGAACTCATTAGCATAACTCATTAGCATATGCCACACACCCTGACATCACCGGAAGTGTGTCATAAGGCCACATCCCCTGACATCACCGGAAGTGTGTCATAAGGCCACACACCCCGTCCCCAACAGTCCCGGTTGCCGGCGCCGGCCTTGCAGCTCCACTGCCGAGCCCCATGAGGGGCCTGGCGGTGGACCTGCAAGGCCGGCGGGAGTGCAAGGAAGCCCCGCGAAGGCCCTCCCTGGCCCCAGGCAGGTAGGGGTGGGGAGAGGCAAGGAGGAAGCAACTTACCCTCCCTCTTCTCCTGCCTCCACCTGGCTGAATGAGGGCCGGAAGCGGGGCGGCCGGAAGCAGGGGGCGGGGCTTCGTCATGTGCCCCCCGTACCTCACCTGGGGGAACTGCGATCCCCCATGATTCCCCCCCGAAATGACCTCTGGATCTAAGTCACTGTCCCCACAACTGTGTCTCCCTTCCTCCCATGTCATGAGCCATAATACCGTGCTGGGAACCAATTTTAGTAGTGGGCAGAGGATAAATGTCCAGAATGCCGCCTCTTCCATCAGTGCACAGGCTTTAACCTCCTGCATCTGTTGTGAGCATCAACAGCAATTGCATGAAGAAAGGGTTCCTTGACGCTGTCATGGCTTTCGTGCAAAAAGTCCCAAATGCAAGTATTACAGATAGCAGAGCTGCATAATACTATTCCCCCAAGTCTGAGGACTGCTGCTGGTAGTAGGAGTGGACCTTACTGGGGTACATGTAAGGCAGTTTCATGTGCTCATAGATATTTCACAGGCAGTTATTATTGTGTCTATGGCACTATCATTGTATATTCCACATTAGGGACTAAACTAAGCACAAAAAAGACAGGTAATAGCCCCGGCTAGTCCAGTCTTGGAAGCGAAGCAGGGTTGGCCCTGGCTAGTATTTAGATGAGAGACTTCCGAGGAATACCAGGGTTGTGACATGGAGGCAGGCAATGGCAAGCCACCTCTGAACATCTCTTGCCCTGAAAACTCCACCAGGGGTCGTCATAAATCAGCTGTGATTTGATGGCGCTTTTTACCATCATGTGCACCTAGGAACTTTCAATCCAAGCTCAGTGGATCCAAGTGCATTAAAAACTAAAAATTAAAATTATTTTGGGAAAAGGGCTGCCATTTACAATTGTTTTTACTTAGGGAAGTTACACTAGTGAAATGCTGCAGAATTACCATCAGTAGCACATGAAGTTATAATGGGGACTCCAGATGGTGATGTTATCAATCTGCTGTTGCCCTGTTCTTTCCCAGTCATAGCCTTAATTTTTTCCACCATTATTTTCTTTACGCTTTTCTGCAAACCAGCAGTGCAGCATCCATGGTGTGTGAGCAGATTTTGAGTTGCTACTTCACTCTGTCCTCAGAATTGTTTTGCCATGTGGGATTAGAGCTGTGCTGTCAAACTCTAAAATGCGGAGGCTGATGCTGCCAATTTAGTTGTGCTGCTATTACATCATGAGACCATCCTGACATGCAGCCCAATTCTAATGGACTCAAATGGGGAAAACACATGGATGGAGGCATACCTCCACCAACACCAGTGAACACAAAAGGAAGCAGATTCATACTCATTAGGTGACAACTCTTCTGCATGGGCCGGAAAATATGGGAGGTGATTTCTTTAT
This sequence comes from Gekko japonicus, assembly GCF_001447785.1. Classification (NCBI taxonomy): domain Eukaryota; kingdom Metazoa; phylum Chordata; class Lepidosauria; order Squamata; family Gekkonidae; genus Gekko; species Gekko japonicus. The sequence continues at coordinate 735,448 of NW_015173695.1, read as the reverse complement.
CTGCTGATGTGTACAGTCTGATGTGATGGTTAAGAGAGGCAGACTCTAATCTGGAGAACCAGGTTTGAATCCCCACTCCTCCACATGCAGCCAGATGGGTGAGCTTGGGCCAGTCACAGCTCTCTCAGAGCTGTTCTCTCAGAGCTCTCTCAACCCCACCTACCTCCTAAGGTGCCTATTGTGGGGAGAGGAAGGGAAGGAGATTGTAAAGCACTCTAAGACTCTGAGTGAAGAGTGGGGTATAAATCTAACTCTTTCTTTCTTTCTTTCTTTCTTTCTTTCTTTCTTTCTTTCTTTCATCTGTCTGTCTGTCTGTCTGTTTTGGGAAATACCTGGAGATTTTTGGGGTGGAGCCTGAGGAGGGCAGAGTTTAGAGAGGGCGTGGACTTCAATACGGTATAATGCCATCGAATCCACCTTCCAAAGCGGCCATTTTCTCTAGGTGAACTGATCTCTGTCGCCCGGAGACCAGTTGTAATACCAGGAGATCTCTCTTGGAAGCTTACGCCCTGCTTATGACCCTGGGAATCTCGCTGGTCTCTGAAATGCTACCAGACTTGAATCTAATTATCCTTTTCAAAGACCTCTTTCTGAGTTGGTTTAAAGCAGCAAATATTAATATTGTCATTTTTAAAGTAAAAACCTATTTTCCACTAAAATGAGTGCCCAGTATGGTTTACAAACAATACTTAAAACATTGTGTCAAGTTAAAAATAAATAAATCACAATGTACATATAAAACCCTAGGAAGATAAAAACAGCAGTCAACATTTTCAAAGGCCTTCTGGAATAAATACTTTTACATTCAACTGGCAAAATATTATTATTATTATTATTATTATTATTATTATTATTATTATTAATTATTTACTACATTTTCCTTTACATTCTTTTCATTGTTACTATAAATTGTAGCGCAGTCTAGTTTTTCACCCCTATTTAGTTCCACTTTGCCTTGTAAAAACTGGAAAGACTACCTACTCTTCCATTAACAGAAGTAGGTTAAAGGAAATGTGGCACTCGGCCACAAAGAGATGCAAAATATCGAACAGAAGTCCCCCCCCCGCCCAATCACAGACTGTGCAGTGCTATGAATGACACTTGAATGTATGCATATGTTTTAAGGAAATCAAGGGAAAAGGAAACTTTAAAAAAAAGTATGCCAAGGGCTAACAAAAAAAAAAAAGGAAACTAGATTTTTTTCACTTTCACCTGGAAATAGTTGGGTCCCCCCCATAACCTAGTGTATTTGAAAAATAGATTACCCTCTAAGAACAGACTCTTTAAAAAAAAAAAAATGCCACATTGGTTTCATGCTGTTTTCCATGTGCTTTGCAAATATGCTTTCCCAGTACTGCTTGAACTTCAGGCAAGCCTATCAGGGAAGAGGAGGAGGAGGAGGGAGGTTAAGTTTGTAGTCCAGTCCGGAAGACAAAAACACTACTGCTGTTTATAGAGGGAAACCCAAGTTGTCAGTCCAAATGAATTCCTGTGCTAATCCATGCAGACTTCATGTTTTCCACCACAGCCAGCCACTGTAGAGACTATCTTTAGGAGGCAGCACATACTGCGTTCGGAATGAAGGGCCTGGAAAGCGGAGTGAGCCAATGCCAGCTTGGCAGGGCTTCGCTTTGGGTATGGAAAAAGAGGAATGCTCTCTCTCTCTTGGGTTCCCCCCCAGCAGGATTCAAGGCTCTCAGCCTGGAGCAAAAACGATGCCAAAAAACATCAACAACCACAAGGCTTTCCCCAGCTCTCCCGGGCCAACTTTCACAATGGTTTCCATAGAATTTGTTTTGCCATCATAACAAAGTCCGAGCTGGCCAGGCACCATGCTGGGCTCCATTTTCTCAAGACGAGAACATTCATTTCTACCTTCTTGTGGACTTACTATTGTTGTTCATGACTATCACAATGTGCAGGATGTTTCAGAGAGTAACCAACAAGAAGCAAGGATGCCGGCCTCCAGGCGGGTCCAGGGGATCCCCTGGAATTACAGCTCCTCTCCACACTACAGAGATCAATTCCCCTGGAGAAAATAGATGCTTTGGAGGGTGGATCCTGTGGCATTGTACCTCACCGAGGCCCCTGTCCTCCCCAGGCTCCATCCCCAATTCTCCAGGAGTTTCCCAACCTGGATCTGGCAACCCTACACCCCCATCCCCTGCCGGTGGCGAGGGGCGACCTGGCAGCTCCAACAAGAAGTCAGATCCCTGCCCCGACAGAGCCTACTGTCTAAAACTCAGGCAGCTGCAATGGGAGCAGAGCAAACAGGGGACAGTTTTGTGTATTCACAACAATTTCATATTCTTGGGTGTAGTTTCAGAGAGGAACGTTGACAAAGGAAGTAAAAAGTTTTGTGGGCAAGGGTGGGTTTTGAGGAGGGGCTTGAATGCATTAATGCCAAATGAAAGCCAGCATAGTGCAGTGGTTAGAGTGATGGACTAGGACCCGGGAGACCCAGGTTCAAATGCCCACTCTGCCACCAAATTTGCTTGGAGACCTTTGGCCATTTACACACTCCCAGCCAACCTACTTCACAGGGTTGTTGTGAGAATAAAATGGAGAAGGGTAAAGTGTTGTAAGCCACTTTGGGTCCCATTCAGGGAGAAGTGATGTGATTTGACAGAAGACTAAGTACAGAGAGGGAGGAACTGAATAAAAGATAAAGCCAAGGTATCATACTTGATCATCAGGGTAGGTGGTGCTATGAATGGATTTGAGGAGAATACAAGAAAAGGTCTTGGTATCTGATCTATCCATTTTCATCAGGTCCTTCCTCCAAGGCATTCAAGGGTGGGATACATGGTTCTCCCTCCCAATTTTGTGCTCACATCAGCCCTGTCAGGTAGGTTAGGCTGCTGGAGTGTGGATTTGAGTTCAGGTCTCCTTGGTTCTAGTCTCATATTCTAAATACTGCACCCCACCGGTTCTTGGTAAGAAAAATGAGAACTCTTAGAGCACACTGCACATTACAATGGCACTTCCAAGCCAAAAAACAAAAAAATCAAACAGGAAGATGTTAGGTTGAGTGGCGGGGGAATTTCTGAAAAAGAGAGATGGAGGTGCATATATGGGTCCAAACAACATAGAGAGTTTTTGTGAGGGTCATCCAGCTGTGGTGCATAGGCAGGGAATAGGAGAAGGCTGAAAAGAGATTCCCTAAGAGATGCTGACTGAGAGGGGAGGGAGGGAGGGAGGGAGGGAGAAGGAAGAACTTCCCCCAGTGGAACATTAACTTGCCAGGCTGCCAAAGACAAGGGCTTTGTCCGGGTTTACCATCCGGTTTCGTACTGCTGAAGACAATGTGAAGTAATAACAGAGCTCTCCTCTGCTCATGCTCAGAGCATCTTTACTGTAGCCTGAAAAACTATAACCCTTCATCTACATAGCTGAATTAATCCCTGGCACCTGTCTATGTTAAGAAAAGTTTATAGAGTCTGCCAAATCATGTGTGGAAACTCTTCCTTGACTGTATCCCTTAATGCTAGAGTGAGGAACTAACATAAGAGGTGTTTTGCTGGATCACTAGTGACATTGTTTGTGGAAGATGCTCTACTGATTTTCCCCAGTCTCTATGGTAAAGACCATAGAGGCATGGGAAAATCCCTAAAGTGTCAGTATAGAGGCCATTTCCCAGCCATTTTTTCCTCCCGCTCCTCAGTTCCTCTCTGTTGAGGGTTTACTTGCCACAAGCAGGCAAGTGGCAAGCCTACATAAAGTGACCTTTGGAAATTAAGTACTGGACTGTGCAGATAATCAATGCATGTGTATTTCAGAAAACAATTGGGGTAGAGTAGGCTCTTTGCTCCAGCATCAGCCTGCATTAGGGAACACAAAACAAAGTGAAGTTTAACATGGGGCAACCAAAAGGCCATTTCCCCTTCTAATACTTCTTGTTCCTTTGCTTCAAAATCATCCCCATTAAAACCTAGCTAAGGTTTTGTACACAGCACATCTGTGTGTAGCAACATGAGTTTCCTGTCATAAACCAGATGTGCACTGCATGCATCGCTCAGTGCATACAAAAGAGGAAATGAATGTCTTGATCTGTTCACCACAATATTGTTGAAATGCTAGTAAATATTATGGTCTAGCTGTGATTAAAGGCTAGAGTTATTTGCACTGCTGGGTTGGGGGACTTTCTGTGCATACAAACAAGGAGGAGAACAGGTTTTTTTAATGGCTTGTAGAACACAGGGAACATTTTTTCTGCTTAGAAGATCAAGCTCAATGTCACTAATGGTTTCCTGATGGACCGAGAAAATGGTGAAGAACTTGGGCTGGAGACAGATGAGCATTTTTTTCTGAGAATTAATTGTGGTTTGAAAGAGGGTGGTATGTCCCCTTATCCTACTTTGCAGAGCATCCCGCTAAGAGGAACATGTGGTAGTACCTGTAGGGTTGCCAATGTCCAGGTGGCACCTGGAGATCTTCTGCTATTACAATTGATCTCCAAGCAACCAAGACCAGTTCCCCTGAAGAAAGGGGCTGCTTTGGAAGGAGCCACAGTTTGCAAAGTGGGAACCAATTTCACAAATATGGGCTTCGTCCTGCTCCTATCCAGAGATAATCCCCCCCCCTCCTCCAACTGTGGGTATTAATCATGGTTTAGAGTGACTTGTGCACCATTGTTCTGGCACTCCATACCTGTTTCTTTCTTCTTCTACAAAAATTAAATATGCTAATACAGTCCACTTAGATTAGGATGCAACTCAGTTTAAGGTCCCATCAGTTCATTAATTATAACCCCCCCCCAAATCTTTTATGTATATTTGTGTTGTTTGTGTTCCATGGAATTCCCGACGAACCACATGATGGAGGAAAAGAACAGCTACTCATAGTACTCAATATACTTGGCTGAGGTCCCTCCCCTCCCCAAATCCTGCCATCCACAGGCTCCAACCCCCAAATCTCCAGGTATTCCAAGCCCAGAGCTGGTGACCCTAGGTATCTGCAGTGCTTCCAATACACCCCAATATGCAGGGGTCTTGTTGTAGAAAAAGAGCTGCTGGAGCTCATTAGCATAACTCATTAGCATAACTTATTTGCATATGCCACGCCCCCTGACATCACCGGAAGTGACAGAAGGCCACACCCCCTGACATCACCGGAAGTGTGTCAGAAGGCCTGGCTACTTACCCTCCTGCTTCATCCTCATTCCCAAACGGAATGAGGATCGAAGCAGAGGGCGGGGTAAAGAAGGGGGCGGGGCTTCACCACGTGACCGCCCCGCCCCCTAGAGGTTCTCTTCCGGAGCTCCGTACCTGAGAGCTCCCCCCGACTAGAGCCCTGCCAATATGTGCTGTGACAGATAAGCTTCAACCAGAACTTCCCATTGTGAATTTCGACAGATTTTCTCGGCACTGTGACCCAGACAACATATCAGCATCCAGCTAAAGACGTATAGCAAAAACAGGATATCTGTGTACGAGTCAAGATCTGGATGTCTGTCCAAGACTCAAGACCTTCTGACTGGGATTGCATTCCTTACTGGAACAAATGTAAAGCCAAAAGCAATGTTTTTTTTTAAATAAATTTATTTTCCATATTTTCACCTTTACATTGTATTTTATCCATACAATTATAGTTTCCTTATTTTATACATCTCTAGTAAATAACAAAGCTTCGTTCATTCTTATACATTTTCCACAAAAACTTTTTTCACGTTTTTCTTTTGTGTTTTAGCCAGTCATATACAATTTTCCATCTTTTCCAAAATACTTCTTCTGATTTGTTGTTCAGTATTAAGCTAAGTTTGTCCATTTCTGCTATATTGAGAATCTTCTGTTTAAGTTCTCTTGTAGATGGTATGGCTTTCGACTTCCACCGTCTAGCTACCAAGATTCTAGCTGTTGTTAATATATATATTATTATACGTTTGTGGTTTTTTACGTTATCCGGAATCATATTTAATAAGTAAATCTCAGGGTTTAAGGGTAATTTTAGTTTAAATACCTCGAGGAAGATTTTTTGGATTTTTTTCCCAATAATTCTTTATTTTACCACACCTCCACCATATATGGAGGTATGTTCCTACATTCTTCCCACATCTCCAAAAGCAATGTTGTTATGTTATGGAAAGTGTTTTTCTTTTTTCCTGTAGGACACTCACTCAGACACTGGAATGAATGAGTGAGCACTTGCTTGTCACTCCCACCCATCCTTGTAACTTTTACTACTGTATTCTAATAAACTTGAAAAGAACATGTTGCCTGGACCATACTTATATGTTCACCAGGAGCATCTCCCTTTTGGGTGGATAAAAGGCTTTCAACAGATATAGGTAACTGGGCACGGATTTTACCCAGATGTCCTTCAACCCAGCCCTGACCTGGATGGCTGATCTCACCAGCTCTCAGAAGCTAAGCAGGGTCAGCCCTGGTTAGTAGTTGGGTGGGAGACCACCAAGGAGATCCAGTGTTTGGTACACAGAGGCAGGCAATGGCCAATCACCTTTGTGATTTCTTGCCTGGTTACATATGTAAAAAAATGTAATACAACTTTAAAACCAGGCATGTTTTGGATGAAACGTGTCTGGTTTTAATGAAATGTTTTATTATGCAATATAAATTAAAGTTGTGCTATATTTTTTCACATGGGTAAACCCATTTTTATTGGTTGGGTTACTGGGCTTTGCCTCAACCTTTTTGGTTACCTGGTCCTCCCGAGTTGAAATGTTTTCTCCTCCCCCTCCTTTTTGTCTTGGCTTTGCAACCTTATGGGGTTGCCATAAGTAGGCTGTGACCTGATGGCACTTTCCACCACCACCACCTTTGTCCTAAACCACTGGGTCACCCCCTCAAAAGGGCCTAGTCTGCAACAGTGTGGTGCCCAATATCTTGTGAAGAGGGCAAGTCTTTCTAAGAATGCACAGCTTCAGTACCTGCTGTACGCATGTACAAGATTTGTGCATTGCCATCTTCACACAAAATATGTATCAAGGTGTATCAGGAGCCCATTAGTGGACTCCTGGTATCTATAGTTGTAATGTCCGAAAGGGGCTAATGAGGGGAGGGGCTGTGGCTCAGTGGAAGAGCTTCTGCTTGTCATGCAGAAGGTCCCAAGTTCGATTCCTGGCATCTTCAGTTAAAAAGGACCAGGCAGCTGGTGATGTGAAAGACCTCTGTCTAGGACCCTATAGAGCTGCTGCCAATCTGAGTAAATACTGACCTTGATGGACCAAGGGCAGTGTTCCCTCTAAGCCGAGTTAGTGTGAGCTAGCTCACCGTTTCTTAGCCTCCGACTCACACATTTTTGTCTTAGCTCAGGAAGGATGGCTCCAGAGCAATGCTCCCTCTAAGCTGTGTCTTGTGAGCAAAAGTTCTGCTTTTTGAGCTAGTGGCATTAAAGTTGTGAGCGAGCAATTTGGCTACTGCACACATTCGTTTGCTCTGGAGCCATCCCTCCTGAGCGAAGACAACAATGTGTGAGCTGGAGGCTAAAAAACTGTAAGCTAGCTCACACTAACTCAGCTTAGAGGAAACACTGCTCCAGAGCAAACTAATTTATGCAGTAGCCATATCGCTCGCTCACAGCTTTAATGCCGGTAGCACACAAAGCACAGTTTTTGCTCACAAGACTCCACAGCTTAGAGGGAGCATTGACCAAGGGCCTGATTCAGTATAAGGGGGGGGGGGTTCATGTGAGGCAGGGTGATGGTTGTCCAGAATGCAACCTTCTCCAGAGACCAAAACGTTCTCTCTTTCACTATTCCCACGTGACTGGCAGTCTTATTATGTCATCTTCCCTTTCCCAGAACACACACTGATTTTAACTAGGAAGAGTCTTGAGGAATTGAATGGAGGAATGGCTTGGGAAGGGGTGTGTGTGTTTTTAACCATTTACCCTGTGGCCACTTTTCTTCTAAAAAGTGATCTACCCTATCTGCTTTTCCACTTCTGGGGTGGGGTGGGGAGGAGAGATGGGCACCTATATTTTTGCTCCAGCAAATGCAAAAGCAACAGGGAAGATTTTTTTTTTTATGGGGGAATATGGCTGGAGGACAAAGGGTTAAGCACTCCTCCTTAGCTGATCCTCCAGTCAAACCTGAAGTCTTTTGAGGATGCTCTGAGGTAAAAAAGAGAGGGAAAAAACCAGGGGAAAGATACACACAACTGAAAGATACACTTCTTGCCTCAAGTCATCCTCACCGCCAAGGTTTAGAAACCATCCAAATAAACCAGCATCAACTGAGACGCTGCAAATGTCAGAGGAGTCATTCATGCGTCTCCTTCTCCGTGGTCCTGCATTTTGACTTGATTCATTCATAGATGATGAAGTCATCTCATATTTTAAAAAAATTACACATACACCAAAACCGACGTAACCCATACCACACTCGGGGAATACTTAACCAACCTCCCATGGCACTGGAAATCGAGAAAGCTTTTCTTATTCTTGTACAAATTATTTCATGCTTGGTGTATGCAAGGTTTGGCAGTCTGAATGCTAATATAGGGTTACTGTGTGTTCCTTATTTTCAGGGAATCTCTCTTATGGTTTCCTCTTCCAGAACATCACAGTCCTGGCAATTACAGCAATGCCCCTCTTATCAGAACAGCATGGCACCACTAAGATGGGAGACATGTAAATGCACCTGAGGATACTCTGTCGACATAAAAAAGGTCTCCTCCTGTAAAAGGTAAAGGTTCCCTTGCTTGAAAGCCAGTTGAATCTGACTTGTGGTGCTCATCTCCTTTTCAAAGCCGAAAACCCGGTGCTGTCCGAAGACGTTTCCGTCGTCATGTGGCCGGCATGACTACACACCGAGGCGCATGGAACGTTGTTACCTTCCCACCGAAGTGGTACCTATTTATCTACTTGCAATTTCTTGCTTTCGAACTGCTAGGTTGGCAGGAGCTGGAACTAGAGACGGGAGCTCACTCCGTCATGCGGCACACTCGGGTCTCGAACTGCTGAACTACCGACCTTCCACAGCCTGCAGTTCAGCGTCTTAACCACTTGAGCCACCGCAGACTAGACCACAAGACCCAAGCTTGGACATGATTTGTGACAGGTAACAGCCAAATATTAATTCAGTGCTGGTCAGAGACTGCCCTGATCCAGAAAGCCCAGGCAAGCCTGATCTCGTCAGCTCTCAGAAGCTAAGCAGGTTGACCCTGGCTGGTATTTGGACCACAGACCTCCAAGGAATACCAGACACGGAGGCAGGCAATAGCAAACCACCTCTGAATATCTCTTGCTGTGAAAACCCTAGGGGGTTGCCATATATCAACTATGACTTGACAGCCAAAAAAGAGAGAGAGAGAGAGAGAGAGAGAGAGAGAGAGAGAGAGAGAGAGAGCGATGACGTACTCGAGAGAGAGAGAGAGAGAGAGAGAGAAAGCACTGAATTATTCTTGGGGCTGCTTTCTTTTTTCTCCCCTTGGAACTCTCATGGCTTTAAAACAGAAGAAAACGACCTTTTTGGTTTGAATGGGATTTGGAGTCTAGGACTGGGTTCTGTTTGCCCTTCCCTCCGGCCGAAGGCCTGCTTGCTTCCTCGACCACCAACACTTTTGTTTGTGCAAAGGCTCATTGAAAACCATTGATCTTGCACAAACAGAAATACTAGCAGCAGAGGAAGCGAGCGGCGTTTTGGCTGGAGCAAGATGCCCGCGGAACAACATCATAGGACCTAAGTCTTGATGTCTGTGAAACCACTGGTGTGCCGGCAATCAAAGGGGAGGGGGAGAGACAACGGTTGCAGTCATACAGTGAGCAAGTTGTCTGAGCTCACCTCAGACTTGGATGAGGCTGCCCAAGTCCAAGAGGCAATGACAGGCACACCCCATGCCCATTCCTTTCTCCCACAGTACCATCCTGAAGGGCACTGCCAGACCCTCAGGGCCTCACCTTGATTCCTTGGTTGGGGAACCACTCATAGAATCACCAAATCATAGGGTGCGTTCAGACGCGGCCTTTCTGCCAGCATAAACTGCACCGGTTGGAACCGGTGCAGTTTATGCCGGCAGAAACGCGATCAGACTCACCCTCCATCTTGCGAATGCCTCCGTTGGACGCCCGCTCACACGCTGCGGGCGTCAGCGTTTGTTGTTATTTTTTAAGCAGTTTGAGCATGCGCACACGCAGCCATTCGGAGAATGGCGATTTTTGCGCATGCTTAACCCCCCCCTTACATTTAAACTTTAAAGGTAAGCACTTACCTTTAAAGTTTAAACCCCAACCTGGCCTCCCTGTAGTCCCGGACTCCTCCAGGACGGTAAAGTAAGGGCTTTTTTATATATATAAACAAATGCTCAGGGCGAAGGTTCGCCTGAGCGCATATCGCTTAGTTTTTTTAAAAAAATGGCGGGGGAAAGCCGGAAGCCTCAGGCTTCCGACGGAAGTGGCTAGGCACCGGTGGAGAGCGATCAGACACCGGTTTGTATCGGAAGCCACTGTTGTACTCTGTTTACCACCACTTCGGACCTAGTGGCAGAGTACAACGGTGTAAAAGGATTTACAACGGTTAGGGACGGGAGGCAGATGTTCGCCGTGTGAACGCCCGTAAGTACACCGGTTGGAACCGGCACCCTAACCGTTGTAAATCCCCCATCTGAACGCACCCATAGAGCTGGAAGGGACCTCCAGGGTCATCTGGTCCAACCCCTTGCACAATGCAAGGGAGTCTCAGAGCAGCTTACAAACTCCTTTCCCTTCCCCTCCCCACAACAGACACCTTATCAGAACTCTTAGCGTGTGTGACCGCAGCCATGACCTGCCTAAGTTCACAGAATCAGCACTGCTGTCAGATGGCCATCCAGCCTCTGCTTGAAAACCTCCAAAGAAAGAGAACCCACCACCTCCCGATGAAGCCTGTTCCACTGAGAAACCCCTCTAACTGTTAGGAAGTTCCTCCTAATGTTTAGCTGAAAACTCTTCTGATTTAATTTCAACCCATTGCTTCTGAAGCAACAGAAAACAATTCAGCACCCTCCTCTATATGACAGCCCTTCAAGTACTTGAAGATGGTTATCATATCACCTCTCAGTCGTCTCCAGGCTAAACATACTCCACTCCTTCAACCTTTCCTCTTAGGACTTGGTCCTGTGGGCCAAGCTGCTTGATCCGGTGTGCTAATCTTCAACACCTCTAGAATGGGCAGCCCATTTGTTGGTTCCACCACTCTATGTTATACCTCACTCGCGGGGGAGGGTGTGGCGGCAGTATGTGTAGAAAAATGTTGATTTTAAAAAATGTCTTAAGAACACACCAAACAAGAACGGATATACTTTCAGAACCAAAATAACTGCAGCACTCGAGTCTGCTAACTGCCATCTCCATTTCCCCCAGAATGCTCCATGGTCTTGGAGAGGCAAGTGGCATATCAACAATAACAGTTTAAATTTACTTCAGCTATTACTCCCTGCCACATCTACACATTTTGCCCAACAAGGATTGAGAGATCTGCATTAGACCGCTTCAGACCGCAGGACAGCAAGTGATATTCTCGGATCCTCCTTCAAGAAAATGATTTCCTGCATAGAGTACACCAGTGTTTCACGAAGAAGACTGTGTGCAGCCCTATTTCCCTAATGAGATTTTTTAAAAGCTTGGAGTGAGAATTCAGAAATATGATCTCCCTATCTGCTGTTTGAAGTGGTACAGTCTTAAATTCTATCACCTGTGACTTGGCTCTGAATGATCAAAGTTGTGCCAAGAAGAAGAAAAAAAAACCCTCTGCTTACACGACATTACACAAATAGCGTAACACTGGAGCTACAAATTTGTGGCTGGAAAAATCATAACTCCTGTCCTCTTCCTCAACAGAGGGAAGGTCATAAAACTTCCTGAATAGCTCACTGCTTTTCTTTGATTCTAACAAATGCTTCAGAGCGCAAATTACCCCGCAGACCAGAAAACAGAACTTCTGTTGTGTGACTTGGTCGCTGTTCCCACAAGCAGCATTGTTACTTCAGGGCCAGGTTTGGGGAACAGGAAGGAAGTGTGCTGTGGTTGCTAGGCAACCTCAGGATATATTCCCCAACCATAGCCACAGGTTGGAAGAAGTGTGTGTGTGTGTGGGGGGGGAGAGAAATGCTTACAAATGGTGGGTAAGATGCTACAACCATTTGGCTAGAGGAAGCACAGCCAGTGTGGGAAAACAACAAGAAGAGCTACAGAGATTGTATGCCGCCTCTCGAGAATAGGCTAGCCAGGTTTCCTACTGTAACAGGAAACCTTCCAGCCATGAAACCCCCCCCCCACTGCTATTCAACAGGGCAGTGAGGGGGAAATGGGGGGGGGAACTTGCAACATCACTTTTGGCGCAAAACTGGAAGTGACATCATCGGGGCAACGCTCAAGGATTTGCCCAAAACTCTAGTCTGGATGAATCCCTACAGTCTCACTCCAATGCAATGACGTCACTTCCAGTTTTGCACCAGAGGTGACATCATACATCGGCACAACACCAAATCGCACGTCTCTGCTCCCTAGGGATGCCAGCCTCCTGGTGGGACCTAGGGATCCTTCAGAATTACAGCATCTCCAGACTACAGAGATCAGTTCCCCCTAGGGTTACCAGGTCCCTCGAAGCAGCCGGCAGGGGGTGGAGGGTGTGCTTACTGGGAGCAGGGAGGAATGCCCAGCATTTCAGCAACATGCCTACATGACACTCTGGTTTTTGGACAAAACTCTATGGTAGAATTAGCTTCTACCATAGAGTTTTACCCAAAAACCAGAGCATCGCCTCCGATGTCCCCAATGTGCCTACATCATTCAGGGTCTTGTAGACATGTTTCTTTAATTTCTGGTGTTCCTTCCTTTTTTTGGGGGGGGGAATTCCTCCCCACTGGCCAGCTGTGGAGAGGTAGGGCCTGGCAACAGGAGACCCGGGGGGTGGGGGTCTGGCATCCTGGAAAAAATGGATGCTTTGGAGGGTGGATTCTATGGCACTGTATCCCGCCGAGGTCCCTGTCCTCCCCAGGTTCTATCCTCCAAACTCCAGGAGTTTCCCAACCTTGATCTGTCAACCATACCCAGCCACTGGCCAGGGGGGACCTGGCAACCCTACTGCTCCGCCATATTCTTCGGCCTGGTTGCCAGCATTACCTGGCAACCCTACTTTACAAGCCTGCTCAACATGCATCACAATGTATAAAGCAAGACAATAATATAATAATACAAAACCACCACCACAAAATTATCATCATAGGCAACCGAAAACAACACCCATAAGACAACCCTACAGGTAGAACATAAAAACTGCCAAAAAGATGGAACCTCTCAATTAAAAGCTCAGGTAAAGAAAAGAAATATTTTGGCTTGGCTCCTAAAGGACAGTAAAGCAGGTACTAGGTGAGCCTCTGGGGGAAATCACATTAAAAAACTCTCAAGGATTTGCCCAAAACTCTAGTCTGGATGAATCCCTACAGTCTCACTCCAATGCAATGATGTCACTTCCAGCATTGCACCAGAGGTGACATCATACATCGACACAACACCAAATCGCACATCTCTGCTCCCTAGGGATGCTGGCCTCCTGGTGGGACCTAGGGATCCTTCAGAATTACAGCATCTCCAGTCTACAGAGATCAGTTTCCCTGAAGACAATGCATGCTTTGGAGGGTGGACTGTATGGCATCGTACTCCACTGAGGTCTGTGTCTTCCCCAGGCTCCATCCCCAAATCTCCAGGAGTTTCCCAACCTGGATCTGACAACCCTACCCCGTCATCTGCCGCTGGTGGTCAGGAGGCAGGTGGCAACCCTATTCTACCACATGGCAGCTTCCTTGCTCTTCTGTTGCTTTGAAGTTCTGTCCAGAAACATTCCTGCAGAAACCCACAGCATCCCATAGAAGAAAGCATTCCAAATTTGGGGAATGCTCTTAATAATGTCAGCCTCAGCTCTGGGTAGACAGGAAGCTACCTCTAGCACACAAATGTTCTTTAAGAAAAAAAGGGAGGGGATTGGCCAAACAAGTTGGATTTGGAAGTGATTCACTGTCAGGTAATCCATCATTACTAGCCACTCTGCTACTCAAAAAACCCCAACACAACAACATTGGACATTTCTGCAAAATAGATCTATGCACAAGGTTAAAAAAACAAAAAAACAACCCACAACATTTGAAAACCAGAAAAAAAGTCTATCACAGCAGGTTTTGTCCCTGCTTGAAATATGACAAAATTGCTGTGTGGAAGGGCCCTACCATGCGACACATGTGCCATGTTTAACCATCACAGGAGTGTGTTCTTTGATGTTTATATTTGCAATTTGATCTAGCTGGGTCAACCACTTGAATCTTAAGTTCCGCCGAATAATTTTGCCTTTTTGAGCCTATTTTCAGCTTGCCCAAATCAGTACCTTATATCTTCTTTAAAACACCCCCCCCCCCGATCAACATGTGTTTAGATATTTAGCGGGAAAGGGGATCCTCAAGACATTTGTTCTAGTGTGAGTTTGCTTGCAGAAATTCAAATGTCTATTTTAATTTATTCCCCCTCTCTCAATTTTAGCATCAAGTAAATAATGAAGTGCCATCAAGTCGCAATTGACTTAATGACAAATGGAGTCCCCTCGTGGGGTTTTCAAGGCAAGAGATGAGCAGAGGTGGTTTGCCATTGTCTGCCCCTGCATAGCAACCCCGATCTTCCTTGGTGGTCTCCCAATCAAATACTAACCATAGCTTCCAAATTCCGATAACTTTGGGCTAGTCTGGGCTAGTCTGGGCTATTCAGGCTGTAGGAATTAGCTATCTGTAACTTCATGCTAGGCTTGCCAAGTCTGCCCGGGGGGTGGGGAAACCCCCGCCCCAGAGGCCCGTTCCCTGCTGTCGGTGGATCGGGCCCCGGGGGGAACCCCACCCTGACGTGCATGTCACCTGGAAGTGACACGACGATGCCGGGGACGCTGGGGGCAGGGCCACGGTCATCTGAGGGAAAACTCTATGGTTTTCCCTCGGATGGTCGTGGCCCCGCCCCCAGCATGCCCGGCGTCATCACGTCACTTTTGCGCACGCACTCCCACAGCAAGCCAGGAGTCCCCCGCTCCGGATACAGGTAACACTTGGCAACCCTACTTCATGCTGAAATTTTAATTTACCCCTTTTATTTCCAAATGTCAGCATCAAGTTACACACAGATAATCCCTACATGGAAATACTTTCTAGGTATTCTAAGTGAACCTGAGCATCTGTAACTATCATGGTGGCCTATTCTTTTAAACAATGCTCTTCATTTTGAAACCTGCTTAAAAACAAGACTGTCTGCTGTTGGGATCTTAATCCATTTTGTATTTATCATACGCATCGTTCCGCTCCCTTTTTATGAATATGATTCGACTTTTCCTGCTACTACTACAGGAAGTAAGAAACTGTCAATTTTATCTTATGCAGATAATGATCCTCATTTTCATAGACCCAGATATGTCTGCACAGAGTTCAAACGTCATTGGTTAGTTATTGCATAGCAGAATTTGCTGGCTCTTTTGATAAAACTGGCATCGTGGGGCTTTCTGCTGGAAACTTGCTTTGCAAACCTGGTGCTAAGATAACCCACTAAATCAGTCGATTTATACCAGGGTTTAGGAGTCAGACAGCGCGATGCTATATAGAGCTTTTCCTGTCTAAACCTACTGAGATCAATGGTCTTGGACTGTAGCAACTGCAAGAGTGCACTGTTATTTTCTAGTCAATGGAGAAGTCATCCTGTAAAAAAGACCGATGCATTTAGGGTTGCCAACTCCAGCTTGGAAAATTCCTGGAGATTTGGGGACAGTGCCTGGGGGGGGGGGGTTAGAGTTTGAGGATGGGAGAGAGCTCAGTGGGGATGTGATGCCATAGAGTCTGCCCTCCAAAACTGCTCTTTTCTCTGGGGGACCTGTTTGCTGTGGGTCTGGAGATCAGCTGTAACCCCAAGAGAACTCCAGGCTCTACGTCAAGGTTGGCAAGCCTAGGCCTGAACTGCCATCTCTTGGCATTGAGGCATCTCTGATGTTACAAATAGGGCTGCCAGCTCTGGGTTGGGAAATACCTGGCAATTTGGGGGAGGGGGTGGAGCCTGGGGAGGGATTTGGGGTGGAGAAGGAGCTCAGCAGGGTGTAACACCAGAGAATCCACCCTCCAAAGCAGCCATTGTCTCCAGGGGAACAGATCTCGGTCATCTGGAGATTAACTGTAATCAGGGCTTTTTTTGTAGAAAAAGCCCAGCAGGAACTAATTAGTATAACAGGCCACACCCAATATCAGAACCTCATTAGCATATTAGGCCACACCCCTGACTGCACAGCTCATTAGCCTATTAGGCCACACCCCCATGCCTTCCCATGGCTTGCCCGGGCGCCCCACAGCTGTGGGGCACCCAGGCAAGCCGGACCTTGGACAGGCCGGAGAAGGCACAGGGAGGCATTTAAATGCCTCCCCGATCCTTCCAGGCCCTCCCCTGGCCCGCCCGTCTCGGAGTCACGGGTGGGGGAGGTCGCTCTCCAGGCCTTTCCTCTGTAGCCAAGCACGCAGAGGTTTTGGCTGTAGTGGGCGTGGCCAGCTCTGAAGCCAGCCGGAACTCTGTTCCTGTGCGTTCCTGCCCAAAAATACCCCTGACTGTAATAGTGGGAAATCTCCAGGTGCCACCTGGAGGCTGGCAACCTTGGTTACAAATGTGGAGTCCAAACTGCTCCCACGGTTACTCTGTGGAGCAGAAAGGTGGGGTTTCTGTTATCTTGGACATTTACGGGGGGGGGGGAATCAGCTGCATGTTAGGAGCCCCCAGGGGCATTCCTTCTGCTGGCTTAAAGGTCAGCATTTACCAGTGGAGACAAGATTATCTGTGTACCTTTTGAACTACCAAGTTTGATTCTTCTCCTTGCCAGTGATAGACTGCCAAGCATTTGCTTGTGGGAGCAGATTCAGTTCAGTTTGGCCAACCCAACTCTAAACGGTACCAGAAATTAGCCTCAGTGATTCAGACTTTTGGCCTGTTTGTTCAACTGCTTTCTTGGTCATGAGCCATCTGCAGCCAAATTGATTTTTACAAGGAGATGTGTTTATCCAACACGGCTTAGCTGTTTTGGCCAAAAGCAGGGTAGCGCTGCGATACACTGTGCTTAAATATCAACATGTGCTTGAAAGTGATTAGTCTGACTGATAAATTATCAATAAGGAATGACTCCAGTCTTCTGAAAGTCCAGTTAATAATGTAGATGGCCGATAGTACATCCCTGAATCATCTCTCAGTGTTTCTGGCATTACTGAAAGTTAAGATTTGTTCAAAAGTCCTATGAGGCCCCCCCCCATTTTATCCTATCTATTTTTAAAGGAGCTTTGGGTAGCATATTTTGCTTTCCCCCTCCTCCATTTTATGCTAGCAATCATTTCAGGTAGGGTTTTCAACCTCCAGCTGCGAGCTGGAGATCTCCTGGGATTACAACTGATTTTAGGGTTGCCAAGTAAAAATATCCTACCGGCGGGGGAGCCTTGCCGGGCTCTGGGAGTTGTCCTTCAATGTGCGTGCGCGCTTTGCGCGCGCGTCCCACCAGCACGTCACCAGAAGTGACGCGCAACGTCAATCACATTGAGGCCGTGGCCCCGATCGTTGGAGGGAAAACTATAGAGTTTTCCCTCTGACGATCGGGGCCATGCCCCCAATGTGATCGACGTGGTTGCATCACCACTGGTGACACAGCCACGCTGCGCTTCGGGGGACGGAGTTCCCCCGGGCCCAATTCCGCGGCGGTGGAAATTGGGCGTTCAAAGCGGGGGTTTACCCGCCCCCACTTGGCAGCCCTAACTGATCTCCAGACTTGAAACATTCATTCCACTTCTCCTGGAGAGAATGGCTACTTTGGAAGGTGAACTGCATGGCGTTCTATCCTACTGAGGTCCCTCCCCTCACTAAACCCCAGTCTCCCAGTCTCCACTCTCAAATCTACAGGTATTTTCAAACCTGGAGTTGGCAACGATAATCTGAGGCAAGTGAGAAAGACAGACAGAGACTTGTCCATAGTCACACAATGACTTTCATGGCTGGTGGGGATTTGAGGATCACTGCAGCGCCTCTGGTATTTTATTAATGGTATCACCGCAGAAACTGTAGGCAGGGCAGGGCAGCCATTTTGGATTAATATCCGTTGGACGTAGACATTTAGAAAGTGAACTCCTTACTACCAGCATTTCCATGGCAGAAGAAGTCTCGTCTGCTACATTTCTGTAGAGCCTACCAGAAAAATAAAAATTGAGGTGGGGTAGCTGCCAAGGCCCATGTATTCTGGTGGGGTCCACTGCTGCTGCCCATCCACCTGTTGTGAGCCCTTCCACCACCCACCCACCCAGCTACAGGAACTGCCCAACAGTCAGGGAAGGGTAAGCAAGCACTAGGAGGACTGGAAAATAAGGAAGTGGATGGATGGAGGATGGATGGCTAGGTAGAGGCAAGTGGGCAAGGCGATTTGGGGGGCACAATAGCAAGCAGAACAGGCATTCTCTGCTCAGGCCCCACTGAAATCTGGAACTGGCTCTGTTCAAGGGTTCAGTTCAAAGCCACCTGACAAAGCTGAAGCCATGGATTATGGGATGGGTCACTACTGGAAGTGGAGAGCTCCTGGCAACCCTTTCCTGATTGCTTTCAATTCCATGATAACAGAATGGTAAGATAGAAATGTAATCATTGGGCTGGATCCAACCAGGTTTTCTGCTGGTGAAAAAAGGAGGAGAGGGTACCCTTTGACCCAGCTACGCTGGGGGTCATGGAGACCTGCATGGATAAAAATGAGGAAAGGCTGAAGAGTCTGGGACTTTTCAGTTTAGAAAAGAGATGACTAAGGGGAGACATGACAGAGGTTTATAAAATTATGCATGGGGTAGAGAGAGTTGACAAAGAATTTTTTCTCCCTCTTCCAAAACACTAGAACTCGACATCCAATGAAGCTGATGGGCAGTAGGTTCAGGATGGACAAAGGAAATACTACTTTACACAGAGAGTGATTATAAGGTGGAATTCGCTGCCAGAGGATGCAGTGATGGCCATAGGACTAAAAAGCTTTAAAAGGAGATTGGATAGATTTATGGAGGATAAATTTGTCAATGGCTACTGGCCATGGTGACTGAGGGGAACCTCCACATTAAGAGTAAGAGCCCAATAGCACCTTAAAGACTAACAAAATTTGTGGTAGGGTAGCTTTCATGAGTCACTGCTCACTTCTTGAGATATCTACCACAAATGTTGCGTTAAGGTGCTACTCGCGGGATGGGCGGGGTATAAATATAATTAATAAATAATAATAAATAATA
This sequence comes from Gekko japonicus, assembly GCF_001447785.1. Taxonomy (NCBI): domain Eukaryota; kingdom Metazoa; phylum Chordata; class Lepidosauria; order Squamata; family Gekkonidae; genus Gekko; species Gekko japonicus. The sequence goes on along the minus strand of NW_015173695.1, from coordinate 716,216 downwards.
GATTCTTAATCCTTTCTACCGCTTCAGACAGATTAACACAGCTACCTATCTTCCTCTTTCTCCACATTCAGCGGCACTAATCTTCTTAATCCCAGCGCCAGGAGGCAACATTAGGGGAAGGCCTCGGCCTCCATGCCCTGTTGTTGGCCATCCAGAGGAGCCGGTTGGCCACTGTGTAAGACAGAATGCTGGATTAGATGGATCCTCTTGTTACGTTCTTAAAGCCATGTGAGACAGGGGGCTGTAGTCAGGAAGAGAACTGGGCGGGATTGAGCGAAAAATTGGCCAGGTCCAACCCAATCTTTTAGCTGCTGTTCCTCATATTTGTGCTTCAGTTTTTTAGACTTTGTACTAGAGAAATAATAGCATGACATGTTAACATCCATTGGGCGTTATGAACCCTACTCCCCACTCCAAAAACTTCATTTTGGAAAGCAAACCCAATGGATCTCACACTTTAGTCAATGGCTTCTATTGAGTGCTGTTCCTGCAGCCAGTTAGCAAAGCAGGGCGATAGGTTCTGATTCAGACCATTTATGGCATGCTTCGATGGTGAAACAAGAACACAGCGAGTCTGGGAAGGAGCTTTATTGTGGTTGCGTTCCCAGCCACATCCCTCTTTTGGGCAACTCTTACCGTATTTCAAAATAATCACGGAGAGTGGTTTGTGTCATCTGGGAAACCAGCTTCTTAATGCTGGTAACTATGAGTTGCTTTGGAACCAGCGTGGTCCAAAGGAGAAAGAGCTGGACCTGTTTCTAGGAGAGGCTGAGTCGGAGTCCCAGCTCTGCTACAGACTCATCACGTGGTTGTCATGATGCTCCCATAATACTTGCCAGTAAGTCTGCCTAAATTTCTGCATATTTCCCCTATGTATGTCCTTTTCTTCATGGAAAAAGTTCTTGAGAAATACTTAATTCATCCTGCCAGTATCCTTGAGCCCAGGAGCAAACACCCAGCCAATGGAGGCTGACATTCTTTGCCCGCAGGAGGTGAGAAGACTCTCCACCACTGATCACTCACCATTGGCTATTTCCCCTCTAGCGGGAGATGGGCAACTGCTTATCAAAATCTCATAAACCGGACATGCTCCTGTAAAACCCTAGGGCAAAGGAACTTCTTTGCACATCTTCCTGTGGAGCATGCGGAGGGGCAAAGTGCTGCCCCTGCAAGTCAGGGCTCAACAGGATGAGGCTCAAAAGCTCTGGCTTCCAAGTTCATCTGAACAAAGCTGAGTGCCCTGGCCCAGATAGCCCAGGCTAGCCTGATCTTGTCAGTTCTCAGGAGCTAAGCAGAGTTGGCCCTGGGTAGTACTTGGATGGGAGGCCACCAAGGAAGTCCAGGGTTGCTATCCAGAGGCAGGCAATGGCAAACCACCTCTCTATGTCTCTTGCCCCGAAAACCCCATGGGGTCACCATCAATGCTCCCTCTAAGCTGTGGAGTCTTGTGAGCAGAATTTCTACTTTCTGAGCTACTAGCATTGAAAGTCGTGAGCGAGCGATTTGGCTGCTGCATAGTTTGCTCTGGAGCCCTCCTTCCTGAGTTGAGACAAAAATGTGTGAGCTGGAGGCTAAAAAACTGTGAGCTAGCTCACACTAACTCAGCTTAGTGGGAACAGTGGTCGCCATCAGTCAGCTGTGACTCGATGGCACTTTCCACCAGCAGCTGGCTAGAGAAAGTAGAGGTAGCACTGTGTTTGGTTTGTGGGTTTTCTTTGGACTGCTTTGCCTTCGCACGGTCTCTCTCTCTTCTCACAACAACATCCCCTCCCTTTCCCTCGAGCCCTGATCCTTCTCTCCCAATAAAGCCTTTTGTTTTCCCCCATGGAAGCGGCTGTGAGCACCTCTGTTTCCTGCATTTGCATAAGAGGAACAAGGAACTCTAGGGCTTTGGAGGCGGAATGAAGGGGGGAAATCACCCTCTGCCTGTTAACCCACTTGATAGGCCCAGACGACACAACAGTATTTGTTAAAGGGGTGCTCCATCAGGGATATAACTCCCCCTGCCCAGGGCAGTTTTTGCACAGGAAAATTGGGGGGGGGCAAGAGCCCTTCCTCCTACCACAGAGGTGTTCCAACCTCACTTGGGAGCTCCTTATTTTTAGAAGCTGGTGGGTGCCTGCCTGAAGGGAACTTGGACGGCCCAGAGAGTCCAGATCCAACTCTAAAAAAGAACCCACTGATTTGTAGTTTGGCCCACAGACTGGGGGACAGCAGAACCAGAGTGTATTCCTGAGCTGGCCGAAGCTAGCCATGGAAGGGACAGAAGGGAAGTGCAGTGGAGCCATTTATCTCTTTCCCCAGCTCCATTCCAGAGGCCCTGGCCAGGTCACTCTTGTTTGACTTCCGTACTCTAGCTGTAAAAGGGGCATACTAATGCAGGCTTTGTAAAGGTGAAAGGAGCGCAGCCAATGAGAACTGCAAGCAGAGTGGCCTTTGTAGAACAGGACCACCCCCCACTTTAGCCCACTGTGCCCCCCCCAGTCAGAGTTGCCAGGTCCTTCCTCCAATCCAGAAGTGACATCATCACATTGCTGACATTAAGGGGTGTCCGCAGGCTAGTTTTGCTATAAAGCATTTCCTGTCGAGATGAACATACAAAATCTGTTAAGAGAGCGAGATCCGCTACAGAATGGAACTCAAGAGCCTCGCTCAGAGTACACTCTAGTTTTGGGGAGAAACTCTATGGTTTTTTGCCCTCAAAACCAGCTGGCCAGTGGTGGTTTAGAGCCCCCGAAATCGGGGGAACCCCTGCCCCAACCAGGGGGATGGCAACCTTACCCCCAATATGTTGCCTGTTTGTGAACCCTCAGGAACTGAGTGAGTCATAGCACAAGAGATCTGCTGTGCAAGGGGGTAATCATCAATACCCCCCAAAAAAATGGTGGAAGTATTTTTCCACTGGCAGAATTGACCATATAATACAAGGAGAGCCAGCTTGGGATAGTGATTAGAGTGTCAGGCGAGGATCAGGGAGACCCACATGGGAATCCCCCCTCTGCCTTGCAAGGTTCCTGGCTGTCAGGCACGCCGTCTCAGCCAGACCTGCCTTGTGAGGATAAAAGGGAGGAAAGGAGATCAATGTGGGTCCCCAGTGGGGAGAAAATCAAGGTATAAGTGAAGTAAATAAATAAACCCACAAAATGCCAAATCAAATAAACCCACTAAGTGCCATATCCAAGAGTAACTGAGTGGTTAACAAAGGCCCGAGAGCTTTTCTCAAATTGAAGTTCCTGTGCATTCATACAGCGACTGGATACAAAGGAGGCCTGAGCTTCCGTTCTTTAAATGGTTGCACGGCACCTGAGATTTTACCAGGTGCAGCTTTGTCCTTTCAGCTCAGCATGACAAGATGCACCTGCTGCAATCCCCTCTTCTACATACCCAGAAATCGTTTCCTTTCCTCCTTTCCGTTTGGCCACTTTATGCTCACCTCTCACCTGTGGCAACTGCGTGTGGCACAGGTGGGAAATAAATGGCCAAATTATCTCCATCAGCAGTTTAAAACAATGGCCGAGAATAGAAAGGAAGGCGCGTGTTTAAAATTCGCAACATGGGTGAAGGAGTTACAGTCAGACTTTTGTGGCTGGTATTTTCCTCTGCCTGTGCTTCACTGTGAGCATTTCTGTCTGAGTCATTTCCAGTGTGCACCTCAACCACAGTGCATGTTTAGCAGTTTCAGCCCATGGCAAGCTGAGCATTTCACCTTCAGCAGGGAGTTGCTATGTGCCTGCTGCAATTTGTGCCGCGAACCTCATTTCACTTGAGACAACTCTGGCTTCCATTCAGGCAAACTTGGCACCTGCTATAAACATTGTGGCAGAGCACATGCTTTGCACATGGAAGAATCCAGTTTTAACTCCTGACATTTCCAGGCAAAAAGATCACAGGTAGTGGGTGCTGTGAAAGATCTGTCAGTCCAAATCAAAGCAGAGAAGACAATACTGAACTAGAAGGTCAAATTGTTTGACTCAGTAAAGGAAGCTTCAGATGCTGAGAGAAGTTAGGGGTTGCCAGCCCCACTGTGGCAAATGCCAGGAGATATTTGGGGTAATACCTGGAGAAGGTGGAGTTTGAGGCGTGATGTCACATTTCCTCTGTGCCCCTCTAGGAATTCCCCCAATCTTTATGGTTTTTACCATCATGTCTGGGAAATTCCTAGTGTCACCCAGAAGTGACATCACTTCCAGGTGGGGGGCTGTCACGTGTCATTCTGTCACTTCTTGGTGACAATATAAAAACTCTTAGAGTGTCACCATTGATCCCCTCCCCTTGATTTTTTTTCTCCTGAGGTGGCCCAGGGGATGGGAAATGACCCACTGCCACCCACAAAATGGTAACTCTAACAGAATGGCAAAGCTTCTCTATCTTGGTCACATGGCAAAGTTGCCGCAGGAGAGGCATGGATGGTGGGCGGATTGTCAGGGCGCAATCACACCCCAACATCTGGGAAGTGGAGCACACCCGTGTCTTACCGCCGACAATGCGCCTTAAAAAACTAATACCTCCAAGGTACTAGTAAATGCTTGTCATGGGCTGCCTCCAGATGCCTGTGGTGTGATTGCGCCCGGCGCCTGGCATTCCCCTCCGGTCCCTCGTTTACCCGCCGGCACCGAGGGAAGGACCCGTGGTGTACCGCCGGCGCATCTGATCAACGTAATCGCGCATCAAACTGCGCCGGGGCAATTAGACATGCCTCCCTCCGCGATATCCGGCCTGTGTGACCGGGGCCCAAGAGTAGCAAACAGCTCACTGTCCCCACTTTGCATGGAGCACCCCTGAAAGGTCATATGGCACATGAGAGACTTCCTGGTCTACACACTCCACTGCTTCTAGATTAAAGAGCTCCCCAAGGGTGTGTTGCCCAAGGAATCACCAAATCCAGGAGAGGGCACTGCAGTTTGGTTTGACAATAGTAAGGCCATCATCTCAAAATGACACCTCCTTTTTCTCCAAACAGAATGGGATTTCCCCCCCGGGTTTGCTCACTGCTCAACACTGTCTGTACGTGAGGGGTGGGGAGCAGAAATTGCAAATGTGTACTCTGAGCGAGGCTCTTGAGTTCCATTCTGTAGCGGATCTCGCTCTCTTAACAGATTTTGTATGTTCATCTCGACAGGAAATGCTTTATAGCAAAACTAGCCTGCGGACACTGTACTGTACCAATTAAAGGATTCCTGAAGTCAAGAACAAAGAAGTACCAGTAGAACTACTATTTTTTTTTTTAAAAAAATACCCTCATTCAGTTCATTTTCTTCCTTCCTCCGGTGCCGAGTTTGGATTTATCGCTTTCATTTGTGGCTTGCATGTTGTTAGATGACAGGGCGGGCCATTTGGGAATAGTGCTGGAGGTGCAGTTTTGAAAGAGGCAATAGATGAGGATTGAAAGTTTGGGTGTTTTTTAATATATATTTTTTAAAAACTTCATAATGGAAGCACCTGGCACCCAACCAAGTATCTGGTACCTTTTATCCAAGAGTCTTTGTGTGTTTTACAAAACAGCTATTCAAGCCTCCATGCAACTTCTGTGAAACAGCAGCTCGGAAAATGCATCAAGCGGCTTGAAGACAGAATTATAGAGATCATCAGAAAAGAAACAACTAGTGAAAACAGAAGGAGCATATATCTCACCGGAGGAAATAAAGAAAGAGATGATAAATAAAGGTTAGAAAGCACATCGCTGGTAGCAGGTGTCCTCCAGTGGTGGAGCACATGTTTCTCATACAGCCAAATCAGCAGAATCGTCACCTAAAACAATTGTCAAGAGTAGGTTAGGATGGACCTTTGCCTGAGATCAAGGAGACCCAGTGCTGGTCACTAGACTATGTAGACCGATGGTCCAGTTTGTCACGATACAACATACCTGCATGTATTCTGAGAGATCCCAAAGCTAATGACAGAGATAGAAGGGGCATTAAAGGACAACTATTCCACAGTGTGGTACATGGAAGGCTAAACCATTCCTGCAGCAGCCTGAATAGCCCAGCTTAGCCCAAACCAGTGTTCCCTCTAAGCTGAGTTAGTGTGAGCTAGCTCACAGTCTTTTAGCCTCCAGCTCACACATTTTCGTCTTCGCTCAGGAGGGATGGCTCCAGAGCAAACCAATTTATGCCGTAGCCAAGTCACTCACAACGTTAATGCCAACAGCTCACAAAGTAGAATTTTTGCTCACAAGACTCCACAGCTTAGAGGGAACATTGGCCCAAACTTTTCAAAACTTGGAAACTAAGCACGGTTGGCTATGGTTAATGCTTGGATGGGAGCCCACCAAGGAGGACCTGGGTTTCTACATGGAGGTAGGCAAATGACAGACCACCTCTACTTATTTCTTGCCTGTTAAAGTGACCCTGAATGGGGTGGCTTTAAGGCCTCCCGTGAAGGGGAGTCCCACTGTGTCGGTAATTGGTTTCACTGTCAAACCACAATTCCCACTGCAAAATTTCTGATCTCATCCTGAATCAACTGGTATCTTCCCTCCTCTAACTGAAGCCTATTAGACCTAGTCTTGCCCCTGAAGCAGCATAAAACAAGTTTTTGCTCTCTTCTGCGTGACAGCCCTTCAAGTACAACCATGGCCGTTTCTCAGCTTCCCTCCTCCAGGCTAAACATATTCACAGTACCCCCAACCCTTTCCCCATAGGACTTATTTTCCAGACCATCTTCATGGCCCTTGTCTGAACTCATCCCAACAAACACAGCCATGAACAGAACTGTAAATGTTTACATCAACTTTAGCCTGCAAGCCAAAGTGTTCAAAGAAAATTCTCAATTCTCCAGCCCGGGATGATTGCGAAGTAATAATAATGATAAAATAAAATGGCTGCGCCTGCTATGAAAAGTAGTTCTAATTATAACTTATCATTTCTCTAATCAAACCACAGGCCTTAAAAACATACAAACAAATTCACCCTGAAAGCACAAGGGAAAGCAGAAAGAAAACTTTGCATTTCCTGTCCTCTCATCAAAGCTTGCCAGGGAGAGAGAGAGAGAGGGAGAGGGAGGGAGAGGGGGAGAGAGAGAAAGAGAGAGAGAGAGAGAGAGAGAGAGAAAGAGAGAGAGAACTAAATAGAAATGGCAACATAAGAGCAAGTGGACAAGTCCTGGGTAACAGGAAATCAGGCAATTATAAGTGTCAATTCATATCACTTTATGTACAGGGTTTCCTGCCTCATGTCAGGGATGTGGGACAGCTGAAGATGGAACAGAAGAGGCAACACCCATAGAGGACACGTATTCTTCCTCCCCGTTTTTCAATTTTCTGCATTTAAGGAACCTGCCTTTGGTTCATGTACAGAACCAAAACCATGGTTTGGTCATCATCAGCACTCCACAGGTTTGTGTCGCCCCTATTATGGGTGGATTCTCTCTTCATTTTTATGGTTTGCCCATTCCATAATTTTCTGTGGCATCCAAACTGGGGGGACTAGGGCGACTGCTAAGCAGGCATTGCCTTTAAAAAGTAACTTAAAGTAATGGTTTGAAGGCAATATCTGATTCTGCAAGCCTGGAAAGGAAGAAGGAGATCCATGTGTAAGAAGGGAAGAGAAGGAGTCCATGGGATACTACAAGTGACAAACCAGGGGATGGATCCAGGGATCCATCGATAGAAGGCACTGACTATCATGGATCTTCGCTATTTCCCCTTCACTCCAGCAGCCATTTCTGACTCTAGAAAAGTTGACTCATGGGACCTGCATGGAGTAACAGCGACACACATACACGTTGATGGGCTGTAGTGGAGGAGAGGTAAGAGGGCAAAATCATTCTTCCTGCCTCTTCCATCAGTGGAGCTCCCTTTTCTGTCAACAGAGTTCTGACACAGATGAGTCAGTAGGAATTGATTTTACCTCCTTCCTGCTACCCACTGCAGCCCATTACTTAGGGTTGCTAGCCCTTGGCTGATAATCTCCAGGAGCATTGCAGGGGACGGTGACTTCTGGGACATCAGTGGATGTCATGAAGGGCTAGGAATTTCAAGATCTCTATGTCACAATGTCCTTTCCTGTTCTGAAATGGAAAGTGATGTCCAGGTCCAGGTGTCAATGGATGACATTTCCTCCCCTGCCACTCCATTGAGCAAGGGCAGGGGACACGGAACATCACCAGGTGGTCCCCCATTGGAACTAGGTAATTGGCAACCCTCCTGTTACTCCACTGCAACCTCAGGAATCAGCTTTATGAGGTCAAAAATGGCCTCTGGAGGAGGGGCAATCCTGATCCTTGCACCAGTGGACTGCTGGATTTAACCCAAGGTTTGAAAGCATGAAATGAACTGGGCAACAGACTTGTCTGTCTAGGAACCTCTAAGCATCAGCCACTGAGCTTGTTGAGAGATTCCAGCATGTATGAACCAGGCCTATTGTGGTGCCAGAATGGGCTTTTGTTTACTTGGGCCTTGGAGCAACTTTCTAACACACTTCACATTATCAGGAGCAAGAAAAAGGCAATTAAAAATTAAAAAATAGAAACAACAAAAGCGAAAAACCTAATTGGCATTGTAAATGTGATTACACTGCTTCTGGATACAACCTGGAAGCAAAAATAGTAAAACCATAGAGTTTCTGGCAACTCCTAGAGCTACCCATTGTCATTTCTGAACTGTACTTAGAAATGATGTCATTGTGCTTGTAATAATGTATCCCTACACCATGTTCCCACCTCCCCATCCTCCTACCAGTTACCAGGCTTGGAGATCCACGTGTAAAAAGAGAAGAGAAGGAAACCCAAGAAAGAGAGCTATTAGGGCCAATTAGGGTAGCCAGGTCCCTGTCTACATCACCGCCTACGTGACCAGGAAATGACGCTTCATTTCTGGGATGTCAGGGTGACACTGGTATTGGGCATAAACTCTATATTAAATTTAACTTCTACCATAGAGATTTTGCGCAAAAACCAGAGCGTTGCCTCGATATCTCGGAAGCAATAGTGTCACTTCGAGGTTACATGAGATGCACACAGACACGTCACTGCACCTGGGAGGATTTTCCTTCGTTTTCAGACTAAGTTCCCTTCCACCGGCCAGCTGATCGGCAATGGAGAGGTGGGACCAGGCACCAGGGGACCTCTGCCTACACCAGTGGGCAGAGGTCATTTCGGGGGGGATCGCGGGGGATTGCAGTTCCCCCGGGTGAGGTACGGGGGGTGGGGCACATGACGAAGCCCCGCTCCCTGCTTCCGGCCGCCCCGCTTCCGGCCCTCATTCAGCCAGGAGGAGGCAGGAGAAGAGGGAGGGTACGTTGCTTCCTCCCTGCCTCTCCCCACCCCTGCCTGCCTGGGGCCAGGGAGGGCCTTTGCGGGGCTTCCTTGCACTCCCGCCGGCCTTGCAGGTCCACCGCCGGGCCCCTCATGGGGCTCGGCAGTGGAGCTGCAAGGCCGGCGGTAGCCGGGACCGTTGGGGGCGGGGTGTGTGGCCTTATGACACACTTCCGGTGATGTCAGGGGGTGTGGCATGCTAATGAGTTATGCTAATGAGTTCCCCTAGTTCTTTTTCTACGAAACGCCCCCTGCCAGTGGGTCTGGCAACCCTAGGGCCAATTGATGGAACATTTCCTACATGGAAAGCATTTCCTGTATGGGAGAGATTCATGGTTGGAAGCAGCAACCACTAATGGCTTCCCATGGCTTTTTGGACAAAAGTTCCAATCAAATTCTGCATGTTTTTGTGTAGTTAGGGAGCCTGGAGGATCCATAATCTCTTCCCTCAAGTTCTGAATAGTTATTCATAAGCATTGCAATGCAGATGCACATCTGCTTCTACATCTGCTTGGTAGACAGATCTCACATGCTAAAAAGAGACAAGGAAGAACTGAATATACCCATTCTCCAATTCTGTCTAGGGATGGTCTGCCTGAAATGCTGTCTTTAAAAAACCTAAAATCTAAGGGATGTTCTGGGTCTCTCTCAGTGATGGCACCATGATTTTTCTTTTGATGAAAGGTGCCACTGGACTCCTGTTTTATTTTGCCATGATTTTAGAACAGCCTTCCTAGGGAGGCCCAGCAAGTAATGGCAAGGGCTTTTTATGCACCAAGGCTTTTCATCATCAATGGTTTTAATTTTAATTGAATTAGCTTGGTGTCCTGCATTTATAGGTTGAAGAACCATATGATTTTTTTGCATTTTAATGATTTTTTAAAATCTTCATCACTCACATTGACTATTTGTTCTAAAAAGGTTTAAATACATTTTAAAATAAATAACCAAATCACCTGAAAGAATCTCCACATACTTTTTACACTATTTTCTGTATGGATGAGTCATGAAAGAACTGCATAATGTACAATCGCACTCTCTCTCTCAGCATTTCTCTATATGTGGCCTAATTGATTCCTGGACTTTGAATGGCTCAGGCTAGCCTGATCTTGTCTGATCTGGGAAGCTAAGCATTCATACTTGGATGGGAGACGCCTAAGGAATTCCAGGGTCTCAGTGCAGAGGAAGGCAATGGCATACCACCTGTTAATCTCTTGCCTTGAAAACTCAATGGCAGAGGGGTCAAACTAATTTGTTACATGGACCAGATCTGACATAAATGTCACTTTGTCGGGCCAGGCCATGTGTGCCATAAAACGTAATGCCAGGTACCAGCGATAAAGACAGCAGCTGGGAAGCTCAGAGTTGTTATATCCTCACTGCAAGGCCCCATGGGCTGGAAGGGGGGGTACAGAGGAAAACCCACATGGGCAGACTGGAGAGCCAGCAGTGCAGCACTGGGCAGACGCTCCCACGTGGCTTGACCGCTGCAGACTCCCTCCTCAGGAGTCTCCTGTTCCCTCTTTTGCACTAGTTGATCACAGGCTGTGTAAGGGCCTCGGACAGGCCGGTTCAGGCCCCCGGGCCTTATGTTTGACACCCATGCTCTACAGGGTCACCTTAAGTCAGCTGTGATTTGATGGCATTTTACACACACATCGCCTGACTGATTAATGAGTGCAAACCTCTGCAGACCTCCAGGGCACTCTCTGAAAGGGAAATGTGCTGATGCCCATTTTGTAGAATGAGGAACCCATATCCAGCCCACTTGCCAGAGGTTCCCTCAGGGTAACTGCGGCAGAAGTGAAACCGGAAATGTTGTGCCTTGAAGCACAGACCAACGTTTTGTCACAAAACTAAAAGAGTGGGAACAGTAAGAAGTATATAAATAAATCACTGCTGTCCAAAAACATAGAGAGAAAAGAGAGAGGAAGGTCAAAAGTTCACTGGAAGGAGAAGGAGCAGAGAGTTGAAGTGGCTTAGAATAAATGGGAATTGCTGTTTGCGGTACCAATTTAAAAAAAAATAATCTTGGAAAGAGGTGGTAGGAGAGCTATCAACATTTCACTCCCTGGTCCATATCTCCGGTATGTGTTTTAGTTTGTTTCTTTTTTTCTTCCCCCACAAGGAGAAAACCATTTCATGTCAATACTAGCCAGACACCTTCAATATTTCAAAATAATGCCAACGCTTGGTATGTGTACATAGACAGCCAATCCCAATGGCTGTTTTTGAGGTGGTTAAAACATCATTAGGAGGAGACTTCAATATCCAGTTAGTGTCTCCACACACCTACAAGGTACTTCATCCAGTCCTCAGTTAATAATTTGGCAAACCTGCAGAAGGCACGAATTTTAAAAATGGGAACACTGAGGCCAGATCACATGGCTCAGTGCCAAATAATTGAGGCTACTTCAAGTTGCATGCCCTGACCTAGTGGGCCCAAGTTTAATCTGGTCTTGTCAGATCTCGGAAGCTAAGCAGGGTCGGCCCTGGTTAGTATTTGGATAGGAGACCACCAAGGAAGTCCAAGGTTGCTCCACAGAGGCAGGCAATGGCAAACCACCTCCGAACATCTCTTGCCTTGAAAACTCTACAGGGCCAGCATAAACCAGCTGCAACGTGACAGCACTTTACACACACACACACACACTTCATCCGCCCTCTCTCCATGGGGAATAGTTTGTGAGCATGTTGGGGCACTGTGCCATTTGGGCTGCTTGCCACACCCCGCTGCAGTCGTTTTTCTTCCATCATATGAGGCAGCATAGAGAAAAATCACTCTGGTCATATGGCGAGCTGCAGTCCACAACGGCTCGCTGAACTGGTGGGCAGTGAAGGGGCTGTGGCTCAGTGGCAGGGCATCTGTACAAAAGATCCCAGTTTCAATCCCAGCCATCTCCAGTTAAAAGAATCAGGTAGCAGGTGATGTGAAAGAACTCAGCCTGGGACCCTGAAGAGTCACTACAGGTCAGAGGAGACTTTGATAGGCCAATGGTTGATCTGACCCAATACAAGACAGCTCCATACGTTCATGTGCTAGGAAACAGTCACTCACCACACAAAGCTATTCAAGCATCCTCTGTACAGGGTGGTACTATGAACATCCCTCTTGCCGCTCCAAACTGACAAACAGAGAGAATTATCTGATAGTGATGCCAGCATGCAGGTGGGACCTGGGGATCCCCTGGAATTACATCTCATCTCCAGACTACAGAAATCAGTCCCCCTGGAGAAAACGTCTGCTTTGGAGGGTGGACTCTATGGCATGGTACCCCACTGAGGTCCCGGTCCTCCCCAGACTCCATCCCCAAATCCCCTGCTTGTGGTGGCCGGGGGGGACCTGGCTACTCCACTCCCTGAAGTACTGATGGCAGAACAGAGGAGAAGCAATTAGCTTCTAAGCTACATCAACGTACAACCAATTGAGAATTCCCAGGCCAAATCTCACACTCAAAAGGGAAACTTGGCAAATAGATCTGTGCAAACTGATGCGGGAAAAGGACCTCTCTCCGAACAACGCACACAGAGTCACTCAGATGTCGGGTGCAATATATTTGCAGCTTTCGGGAATCACAAACTACAGTTGCCTAGACAGATAAAAAGGCATTAGTGGCCACTGGCATAGCATAGTGATTCAGAGGCTGAGCAACAGATCAGAAAGGCTCCGTTCTAAATTTTGCCTGTGCCGTAAACTCACCAGTGGCCTTAGGCAAGCAGTTTTGTCTCAGCTCCCTGTCTGTGTGGCATAGAAATAACGACACTCACCTACTTTACATGGTTATTGTGAAGATTAGACAAAAGATCATGTGTATGAACCATTTGGTGCAGCTGAAAATTCTATACTTAAAATATATGTATAAGTCCGCATGGTCAAAGCAATGGTATTCCCAGTAGTCATGTATGGCTGTAAGAGTTGGACTATAAGGAAGGCTGAACACCGAAGAATAGATTCTTTTGAACTATGGTGCTGGAGAAGACTCTTGAGAGTCCCTTGGACTGCAAGAAGATCAAATCAGTCAATCCTAAAAGAAATCAACCCTGACTGTTCCCTGGAAGGCCAGATAATGAAAGTGAAGCTCAAATACTTTGGCCACCAAATGAGAAGGGAGCACTCACTGGAGAAGACCCTGATGCTGGGAAAGATTGAAGGTCAAAGAAGATGGGGATGGCAAAGGATGAGATGGTTAGACAGTGTCATAGATGCAACGAACATGAAATTGAGCAAACTTCAGAGGATGGCGGAAGACAGGAGGGCCTTGCATGATCTGGTCCATGGGGTTGTGAAGAGTCGGACTCGACTGTGCGACTGAACAACAACAAAGTGCTAGTTGATAATCCAGAGCGTAGGGTTGCCATGCCACCTACTATGGCAGGAGGCCTCCCATCAGCATTGTCCACCACTGCTCCAAGTAGTGGGAGAAAATTTTTAAAAATGCCCATGTCACATTTGGCACTTCTGGGGGAAACAGAGAAGCGATGTCACATAGTTGTAGGAATTGTCAAAAACTGTGGTTTTACCATAGAGTTTCTGGTGATTCTTATAGTTACCTAATGCTAGCTTTGAGGTTTCCTGGAAATGACATCATGGTGCACGCACTGCTGTGTCCCCTCATGTCTCTGCCCCCCACAAAGCACCTACCAGCTGCCAGGCCTGGCAACCCTAAAAAGACATCTACATATGTGCAAGCATCCCAAGGCTATATCCACAATAGTTAAACCATGGAGTTATGGATGAATCCTAGAGCACCGCCTCGACATAATGACATCACATCCGGTTTTGCATCAGAAGTGATGTCATGTATCAGCACCGTGTCGAATAACTTATCCCAGAATTCTCCTGCCACACTACCAGCTAGGGCTGGCAACCCTAATAATTCTATCGCTGCAAAATACAATCGGATTTCACACACTGAACTGCACTGAGGCCCTCCCCTGGCAAGCAAAGAAAGGAGGAGCACCTCAACCGAGACGCGTTCTTGTTTTTCTATCAGCTCCAAAAGCTAAAACATTTGCATTAGCAACAAAGAAATGATGCTTTCATTAATCAATACAGCACTGTTAATCAACCGACATCTGCAAGAGTTTGGCCTGCAGGCCTACCACATCCTTCATAAAATGTTCAGAGAGAAGAAGCTTTACAGCTTGCTCAGTACCATACATCACAAAAGCATTTTTACAAAAGCGACATCTGTACCTATTCTCCGGGTTGTTTACAAGGGCCTTTGTGTCTGTTCCTCAGATTTTTATTTTTAATCTCGTACCTTTGTTTGTAACAACTGCAAAAGATTCTCACATATATACAGAGAGGCATTTTCTAGAGAATAAAAAAAGATTATGTGTCCCCCCCCACCCAAGACATTAAAAGCGCAGGACTAACTCCAAAAAGGGAGTGAACAAAACATCTGCATTGGGGGGGAAAGTTCCTCCACACATATGAAAAGTGTTTTTCTGAGGACAAATCTGCATGCTGTGCAAAATGTAGCCACTTCGGTTTCTAACCAAATGGCTGAATAGGATACAAAAGGAAGTGTGACTTACCATCATCCAAGTAGGCTTGGTCAAGGTTCTGTTCCTGCTTAACAGTCACTCCAGTTGGCAATACTTCTTTCGGGTCACTTACTGGCGGCCCGTTTTTTGCCGTTCTCTGCTGCTGAATCACGGTAGGGTACGAGGTTGGACTTAGCCTTTGCGCTTGGCTGACCTGAGTCTGGCCAGGTCTCACTCCGCTGGTTGCGAAATTTTCGCTGCACATGATGTGCTGAAATTCTTGATGGCTTTCACACCTTAGCTGCTGGTTGGTTGATGGAGAACAGTGAATCACGGGGGAAGACTGCTGATTGGCTGGAGAATGGTGGAGCCCCGCTGAGCTTTGGCTGGGGGAGCCTGTGTGCACCAGCACGGACCTGTGCACATCTGGAATGGAAACTTGCGTAGCCATCAGACTGGACTGCTGGTAGCCCAGGTGGCTAGGGCTGAGACTCTTGCTTCTTTGGTATATTACAGCCCCTGGGGTTTGCTGAGGATATCGAGATTCAGGGGAAGACAGACTTGAACGCAGCTGCTGGCAGGAAGCCATCGTGGCCACAAGACAGGAAGGAGATTCGGTGACCATTGTGTGGTGCGAATAATAAGGCTGTGTCACTGTGCCCAGACCACTGTGTACTGTATTGCAGATTAAAGCTGGATCATAGTCATCAATGGGCTCTGTTTTGATTGAAGGCACTGGAAGGGAGTGTACAAAGGACATGATTTTAAATAAGCAGCTCTGAAACAGTGAAGGGGAGCAGGGAGAAACTAAGAACAAACAAACTGGCCCCTTTTGCCATCTCTGATGCTTTCCCGGCCTGCTTTTCTGTTTATGATCGTTTTATGTGAGTGGTTTTTATTGAGAGCCGGGTTTAATGCATATATTGGGTTGGTCTAATTGTTTTGTTTTTGCCAGCATGTCACAGCTGATATATGGTGACAGTTTGCCATTGCCCGCCTATGTGTCATGACCCTGGTATTCCTTGGAGGTCCCTCATCCAAATACTAACCAGGTCTGACCCTGCTTAGCTTCTGAGATCTGACGAGGTCGGACTAGCCTAGGCAATCCAGATCAGGGCTTTATTGCTCATAGATGAGCTTTTGGGAATTTTGATTTTTTAAAAAACATATGCATTATTCTAAATTTGTACTTTTGCTGCTATGCATTTTTTTTAATTAGCTACCTTGAGCAGTTCTGGACTAGTAGGTTATAAATATAAATAAATACAATGCAGCAATAATGAACTGCATGTCTTTCTCCTGGAATCTTAGACACTAGACGTTAGAATATTTTCAATGGAACTGCTCACCTGAGCCACTACTAAGATGAGACATGCAGGAATATAAATACATACATACTTCATTTTCCTGCACATTTAGTGCAGTCCTGAGCAGCATTACCCTCTTCTAAGATCACTGGTGCAAAGGGTATAACTCAGTTTAGGATAGGGATGCCAGCCTCCAGGTGGGACTGGGATTCCCCAGAATTACAGTTCATCTCCAGACTACAGAGAAATTTTCCCCTGAAGAAAATGGCTGCTTGGGAGGGTGGACTCTGTGGCATTGTACCCCACTGAGGTTCCTGTCCTCCCCAGGCTCCGCCTCCAAACCTCTGGGAGTTTTCCAATATGGATCTGGCAATCCTACTCCCCCCCCCCAGTTCCTTGCTGGTGGACCGGGGTGGGTGGGGAATCTGGCAACCCTAGCTTAGGGCTGCACTCTTAATCACCAGACAGGCCAAGTGACTTCTGAGTGCATGCACTGACTTGGTTTGCAAAGCTCTGCATTCAAGGCAATGGGGAAATTCCTCCCTACAGGGTTACTGCAATGTAGTCATCATCTGATAAGCATCTGTGTATGAACCCGGACCCAGTGTACAGTAGCCAAGCATAGAGGCGTCAAGTGATGTCATGCGTACATCAACCAGGCCCAAGAGTACAGAAGAGATGAGCAAAACTAGGGCAGCCAAGCCACATCCTGAGCGGCAAACTTGATTGCACAAGAGTCCAGAGCATGGAGGTGCCGGAAGCCCTCTTCATGGGTGTGTACACATGTCTGAGTATACTCCACCAGCACATCTTCCACTTGGACGTATGTATTGTGAATCCACCCAGAGCTCCCCAGTGTGGCTGAGTGGCATCAAAACTGAACATGAGTCTGGAAGGTCTTGGCTCAAAGGCCTGCTCAGCCATAAACTCATTGGGTGGTCTTGGAAAGGCAGCCTCCGTCGGTCAGCCACCTATCCATGAAAAGGGATTATTAACAAATTACATCTTGGGCAGGCTGAACACACCAAAATTCTATGACACTGACTCAGGTTCCAGGGCAAGAAATGCTGAACTGTCCATATGGCATTATGAAATGCTTTACCCAAAAATAAATGCATGCTTTGAACAAACAGGAGCTAGAGATTATTAGCAGTGCAATTCTCCAAGAACACTTTCCTGGGATTAAGCCCCACTGAATAGACTCAATATGTTAATTGGTGGCCTCGTTCTGCTAGTTTCATGACTGGCATTTATTATCAGATATAGTGATTGAGAGTTGGCTTTAGTTTTTGTTCTTTTAATCGTAAACTCGGTTGGATGAGTTTGCCCAGTGAGACTTGTTATGCCAAATTTACCTGCTTAAAATAAAAATAAATAGCTATATTTGAAGAATCATTGACAGTAAAAAAAACACAACTTCTTGCAGAACCATGGCTTGGTTTAGACGTAATGCAAAACTGTGGCTTATTTTAGGTTAGCTTGTACACCAGGATTTGACTTGCAGATGATTGCTCAAATCCTGATTTGACTTGACAAATGCTGGTTTCATTGCCATTGTTCTTTTCCTAGAGCAGACCCAGCTGATATACCACCCTGCATTGCTGTGAATATGCCGCCTGGGAAAAGACAGGATTAAGCCGGCATAGATATACACAGAAAGCTACCCCATACTGAGTTAGACCATTGGTCATTTAAGGTCAGTATTGTCTATTCTGGCTGGTAGCAGCTCTCCAGGGTTGAGATCTCAGGTTGAGGTTTTTCACATCTCCTGTACCCAGCTGTTTTAAGTGAAGTTGCTGGGGATTGAACTTGTGACATTCTGCATGGAAAGCAGATGTTCTAGCACTGAGCCACCACTCCTTCCTGCATTGTCCACATTAATACTTCACACAAAACCATAGTTAAGACCAACTGTGGTTAGTAAACCAACTTCAAAACATGGCTCCATATCCTGATGGATCATTAGTTGAGTGATCTGTATTTGAATGATTAAACTAAACGTACTTTTCCATGATGTCTGATCTGAGCCATGGTGTTGTATGCCACAGAATTACCTGGGTGGTAGGTAAAATGTTGCGGCTGACTTTTTTTCCGTTTTCCATTGATCACATAGAAATTCACTTTGACAGGGGTACGAATGTGTTTGTTCCGATACTCTGGTATCTCCACAAAAAGCATACTCTGAAAATATGAAGAGGGGAGAAGAAGAGATAACATGACATTACAAGACATTCTGTTTTTATCAGGACCTCTAGGTAAATCCTTTTTGGAACGTCTACCAAGAATGTACTCTCTTCATTGATGGAATGTAGCTGACCTTGCCAAGAATCTGAAAAAGTCTGGGTATTTTATGCTCTGTCTCCGCCTTTTTGAAAAAGACATTCTTTACACCATCGGACTCTGGTATTTCCTTCATTTCTCTATTCTCGCCTTGCCAAAAAGTTGGATAAGTAAGCAGCAGAGCATTTGACTGCTCAAATATAGTGGAAAGCAGCAGCCCTGCACTGAGAACATGCAATGGCATCCAACCTCTTGATAAATCTATGGCTTCAGGTCACCACCATACTGGATACAACCATGCATGTAATGTAGAAGAGCCCTTTTTATCATCCAAGAAAGCAGAGAACAGGATCCCTTCCCACCCCACTTCAGGTACACAAGGTAAAATAGCCCAACAACCATTTGAGAAAGTTTTATGACGACAAAGAAAAAAGAAAAAAGAACACAGAGAAAACCAGGACAAGTCTGTACTTCTGCTATCAGACAGAATATTGGTAACGAGCCTCATGTATTTTCTCAGCACCATGGAAAGGACCTGGTTTCCTCAGCTCCATCTTTTGCACCATACTATTTAGAGAGTGTAGAGACTAGATGGAGAAGAACATGACAGTGGATCAATATCACTAGTCACGGACACAAAGGTGGCCTACCATGCAAAGCTGGGTTCTGCTCTTCAAATACGGTCCACTGACTAGTAAGGAAGACATGGCTTCACATCCAGGCTACCATTCCCATAGGGTTGCCAGGTCCCTGGACCAGGTGAGGGTTCCCCCGCTTTTGTGGGCCCTTTTCCACTGCCAGCAGGGGGGACGGGACCCTGCCCACAAACATAATAACATCACCCTAAGTGATGTCATGACACCACCCACATTGCCAACATGGGGGGGACGATGTAGTTTTTGGGTAAAACTTTATGGCAAAATTGGGCTCAAATCATAGAGTTTTGCCCAAAAACTACAGCGTTTTTGGAGCATTTTAGAGAAGATCCCGGGACGGACCCTGGAGCCCCCCATCAGTAGCCAGGTAGGACCAGGCAACCCTATGTTCCCACCATGACAGTTTTGCTTCACTTGGCAGTAGCAAATTAGTTTTGCCCTGGGAGAACATGCCATCTACCCTCATGTAGTCTGCAGATACTCCAGATAGATTCTCATTCACCGCTAATAATTTATTAATGGTTTCTAGCTACCCAGAGGTATTGAAGACTTATGGCACAGCAACCAAAGAGGAAAGCACCACAGCTGGGAGCCAGAAGGATATGGGGGCACCCAGGCTAGATACTGGGCAGCAAAGGTTCAGTAGCACAGGAGAAAACTTTCTGTCACTATGGCCAGCGATGAATTTATTTATTAATATTTATTTATTTTGGGATTTATATCCCGCCCTACCCAGCGGCTCAGGTCGGCTAACAAGCGGCAATGCTGAATTTAAAATTTAAAACAGTAAAACAGTATTTCATACATAATAAAATCGGTGCTCCAATAATCTACATAAAATCACCAAGATGCACACATTCCACATTGGCAGCCGACTTTTTTAATGGCATGAGCACCAGGAATGATATTCTCCGCATTTCTGCCATGTGACATCTACCCCCCCCCCCAGTAATGGGGTAGATGGATGATGGAATCTCAGTGGTGGAATAGTGGTGGCGGTGGCTCCTACTCAAAGGCCTGGCAGAAGAGCTCTGTCTTGCAGGCCCTGCGGAACTGTACGAGGTCCCGCAGGGCCCTGATCTCCTCCGGGAGCTCGTTCCACCAGGTAGGAGCCACCACCGAAAACGCCCTGGCCTTAGTTTGGGCAAGCTTCACACTTCGGGGGCCTGGGACTTCCAGGAGATGGAGATTCCCCTATCGCAGTGCTCTTGAGGGAACATACGGGAAGAGGCGGTCCCTTAGGCTAACATACAGTGCTGGATCAGAATCCATAATAGTCATGTTAAATAGGGATGCTAAAAGAGGCACCTTGCTCCTAGGAGAGTCTTTTGGCACGCAAGAGGCAAGACATAAACAAGGGCATGTATGTTTGGGCCACAGTTCAAAATACAATTAAGCCTTCTTACACCCACTGATTTCAGTTAATCTAGTACAACCAAATCCTGTCTAAATTGCTGCTGTATTTGGTAGAGGTCTGCCTACTATCTAAGTACAAAACCTGATGTCTGAGATTGGTGAGGGGGGGGGGGAGAAGAGTGGAGACACAATGCTGACTACTTACAGGTTGGCTCTTATCTTTATCCACCGTGGCTTCCATCTCCCAAATCTGCTGTCCATCTGAAAAAAATATTAAGCCATGCCTGAAAACTCTTGTTCCAAAAATACATAGATGGTGTCTGCACTAAGGAACTGGGCAGCTACAACAATATAGGCCTTTGACTTCTAGAAACAGCATCACAGATCTCTGAAGGTCACCCTAAACTTCCATCATATTAATCAGAATCAATACTGGCAAAAGTTGGGTAATATGAGTTATCCCTAGCAGGCTTGCTAAAGCTAATGTGTGTTATCCCTAATGGGCTCATAAATGCTTCCAGCAATATGTCTTTCTCATACACGAGTCACAGACCATTTCCACACAACTGCAAACCTCGGCATTGGCGTCCTTAAATAATCAACGTTTCTAAAACATTCCACACAACTTTTGCTTCCCCAAGAGTAGATCTGAATTTAGTGCCCCGTGACCCCATGTTTTTCAAATCAACTTTTTCAGTGATTTTTTCTCTCCTTTGGATCTGAACTCACAGTTTTCCAGTGAGGAATTCCCAATTTTGAATTTTGTTTCCCACCACCCTTTTGTGTCATCAGCGTCACGTATTCACCCCCTCCTGCCCCCCCATTGTTTCCTGAGCAATCCGCTAATACTTTTAAGTGTAATGTTGATTGTGTTACGATGTGATTTTTTTTTCCATTGTAGTATAGCCACGTTATAATGTTGGGACAAAACAGGCAGCAAGGTCTCATGTAGCCTTCTCTGTGCAATTACTCATCCATGAAGTTCCTTTCCTTTTTTATTTTTGGTGGGTAGGTTTTGATGCCACATGCTTGTGCTGTTTCTTCATTCTCTCCCGCCCCCCCTTCCCCTATAACTCCTGGTTGGTTTTTTTACAATGTTATGTTATATACACCCAGGGCTATTTTTGGGCAGGAACGCACAGGAACGGATTTCCGGCTGGCTCCCAAGTTGGCCACGCCCAGCAGGAACTCATTAGCATAATAGACCACACCCAACAGCAGAAAATCATTAGGACTGGCTACATTAGGGGTGTGTGGCCTAACATGCAAAGGAGTTCCTGCTACAAAAAAAGGCCCTGGGTTTTGACAACAAACAAGGTAAACAGAATAACAAGCAAAAGGTGGGCGTGGCTGGATAACCACACTTCTGGTAACATGGGGGTGCGGCCTAATGTGCTAATAAGCTGTGCTGTCAGGGGTGTGGCCCAATATGCTAATGAGTTTCTGCTGTTGGGTGTGGGTGTGCTAATGAGTTCCTGCTGGGCTTTTTCTACAAAAAGAGCCCTGTATACACACTGCATATGCAAAAAAAGGAGGTTCCATACATGACGACACATTTAGCATGCTTCGTAATTATTGAATAACACTGTTGTGAATTGGTGAATCCAGTTCAACTATTGCAAATGGAATACTATTTTCATTAGGATTTTGTGGAAGTCTTTGCTGTCCATTTACTTAGTTGGTGACTGAGCAGGGGACCTTTGAAATGGCAGCATTCCCACAATACATCCATTCTTTTTTTTAAAACAATGTTATGCTGTTATAACATTACTGCATATGCATGCTTCATAATTTTTGAATGAAAGTGTTATGGATTGGTGTATCCAGTTCAACGATTGCCAGACATTTTCTTAGTTGGCGACTATGGAGGAGTGGGGGACCTTTGAAATGGCAGCAGCCATGCTGTTCCCCATGATACCTCTAGCCTTTTTTTTTTTACAGTGCTATGATGTTATAACGTTACTGCAAATGCAGACACAAAAAAGAGGTTCCCTCACTGATGCAGTACATGACGACACGACCCTACAACCCCCTTTTTTCAAAGGAAGTGCAGAACACATGGGGAGGGTTGGATCTGAATTCAAAAATTCGCCGAAATAAATGCCCTTTTGCAGAAGGGGTGCCGCAAAGTCGGATCACCAGCTGGGGATTCAGCTCACCGGGAAACAGCAGCAACACTGAGGTGCGGAAAAGGAGACAACCTTTTCTAGTGCTGCATAAACCCATCACACCTTAATCTTGCCCATCCAGTCTTGCCTCCGGAATGCCCTCTCCGTCAAGGCTTACCTGGCACTGACCTTACTTTCTTCTGGGCGCCAGGCTAAAACATTCCCTTCTATGCAGGCTTTTAGCTTAAGGATCTTTATCCTTTCCATGTTTTAGAGTCTGCTTCTGGCCCAAGGATCATTTGATCTACATCATTTCGGGATGCTTAATGCTGTGTGTTTTAGGCTGCTGCTACACGCAGGGTAATGAAACTGACTTGTTTTTGATGGCATCGGATTATTTTTAATGGCTTTTATTTTGATGGCTGTGCTTTACTGTTGTGGCTGCAAGCTACCTCGAACAGGTCTCTGGAGGGGCAGCACATACATTTCCTCAATAAATAAGCAGTCCACTATTGCTGGGCATGGGGGGAGAGAGAGAGATTTTGCATCATCTTCCTTGAAACAGCATCTTAATGTATTTGAAAATAGCTATCATGTTCCTGCAACCTTTAGTCTCTTTCTTGAGCTAACACTTGCATGCTTCTTTCAACTTTTCCTTGTTCCTCTCAACCACCAGTTTATTTCCTTCCTCTCAACTTAGTCAGCATATTTTCTAAAGCCAACCGTTCAAAATCATACACAGCCATCTCTCTAGCACTCAGAGGCTTAAACTCACCCAGGTACCAGGGTTGCTAGGTCTTCCCTGGCCACTGGTGGGAGGTGGGGTGGGGGGGTCAGGTAGCCAGCTCCAGGTTGGAATACTCCTGGAGATTTGGAGGTAGAGACCAGGGAGGACAGGGAGCCTCAGTGGGGCACAGTGCCACAGAGTCCACCCTCCAAAGCATCAATTTTCTCCAGGGAAGCTGATCTCTGTAATCTGGAGATCAGCTATAATTCTAGGCAATGCTCCCTTCTAAACTGTGGAGTCTTGCGAGCAAAAATTCTGCTTTGTGAGCTACTGGCATTAAAGCTGTGAGCGAGCAATTTGGCTACTACATAAATTAGTTTGCTCTGGAGCCACCCTTCCTGAGCTAAGACAAAAATGTGTGAGCTGGAGGCTAAACTAACTCAGCTTAGAGGGACACACTGATTCCAGGGGCTCTCCAGGTCAGCTGGCATCCCTACCAGATACACTCATGTGGGTCTAGTCTAGTGATTAAAAGAATGGGAAAAACTCATGTCTGCCATACTTGATTCTACCAATGCCCCGTTCCCAAAAAATGATTTGCCTTTTATGGCATTTCATTTAAGTAGCATATCTCAAATTAGGTAATAGTAACAATTCTAGAGACTTACCCATGTTAGTCTGTTGCAGCAGAAATAAACAGGAGTCTGGCAGCACCATGTAGATTAACACATTCTTAGTCTAGCATAAACTTCTATATCGCTTCGTCAGATGCATGTCCACCTGAAAGCTTAAGCTAGAGTAATTTCTTTTTTAGTCTTTCAGATGCTACCAGACCCCTGTTTCAAATGTGGCTGCCTCACTGGCCCTCCTCCATCACCCTATCACCTAGCCAACCACTTCCTACTTTGCATAAGTCTCAAGGCAGTTGAAAGCGAAACTATAAACATTGTGGCATCAGCCCTGATTTTTACCCTTGTGCCATCTCCAGTTATCCCCAAGCAAACTGTAACAATCAGAATCGTTTCAGGGGGTTACCATGTCGGTCTGCAGATTCGAGTCCAGTAGCATCTTAAAGACCAACCAGATTTGGGGGGAATGAGCTTTTGAGAGTCAATACTCCCTTTGTTAAATACCTGGCAAAGGTATTGGATGAAGGGACCTTTGATTCTGTTCACCCCCCCCCCAAAAAAAAAACCTTGTTGGTCTCTGACGTGCTACTGGACTAGAATTTAGCTGTAACAATCAGGGAAGCATTGGAGAGGTATTGGTCATACAGTGATGGCCCACACGTGGTCATGTCTACTAGTTTAGGTGGCTAGGGATTTAGACAAACTCTTGGGGAACAGGTCCATCAATGGCCAGTAGCAACAATGACTAAGGTTGGCAACCTCCAGATGGTGGCTGGAGAGCTCCTGGAATTACATCTGGTCTCCAGATGACATAGATCAGTTCCCGCTGGAGGAAATGGCTGCTTTGGAAAGTAGATTCTACGGCATTGTACCCTACTAAGGTCCCTTCCCTGCTCAAACCACAGCCTCCACCCCCAGAATCTCCAGGTATTTCCAGACCCTGAGCTGGCAACTCTACATAATATGACTAAATGTAGGCTTGCCATACCCCTTCTGGCACTTTCTGCCATGGTTCAGCTGGCCAGTGGGGGGAAATGGCAACAAATGGGGGGGGGACGACGCCAGTGGTGTCTCCCAACCAGTGTTCCCTCTAAGCTGAGTTAGTGTGAGCTAGCTCACAGTTTTTTAGCCTCGAGCTCACACATTTTTGCCTTAGCTCAGGAAGGGATGGTTCCAGAGCAAACTAACTTATGCAGCAGCCAAATCACTCGCTCACAACTTTAATGCCAGTGGCTCACAAAGTAGAATTTTTGCTCACAAGACTCCACAGCTTAGAGGGAACATTGCTCCCAACATGCTGATGTCACTTCCTGTGCACCTGGAAGTGATGTCAGCATGTCGCAGAGTGACACTGGGGATGCTCTAGCATTCGGGCAAAAATCTATGGTTAAACCAAATGCCAGAGCTTCCCCAGCATCTCCTGGCAATGTGCTGATGTCACTTCCAGGTGCACAGGTAAGTCCCCCCACTGGCTGCCAGGCCCTGCCTCCTGCACCACTGAAGGCCAGGAGTGAGTGGAGCCCCGTGCGGTGCATGAGTACCCTCCTTGCTGCACCATCTCAAATACTTGCTTGTGTGGCTTGGCTGAAGAATCAAACCTTGGAGACTAGTGGCATCTGACAGATCTTTCCTTCCTGCCTTGCAGGTATCAATGGCGAGGGGACACCAGGGCTTCCTTAAGTTAAGAGCCGGCCCTCCTCCTTGGGGGTAGGTTCTGGTTAACATAAGTTAAGGCGCATGGTGATAAGGAAAAGATGCCAAGCTCTGCAAGCCAGAACAACTGGTCCAGTGCAAGGAACATACAAGCAAACAGTTTTAATATTCTTGGAAGCTTCCAATAAAATTGCCGTCTCTTGGGAAAAAGGGGGGAGGCAGAGCAAGGATGATTCACACGCGTCTGAGTCAGCAGGACCTTTGGGATCGCTCCTGGGGTGGTGCAGCTTACACCCCAGCCCTTCCCCGGGAAAGTTTGCTCCAAGCACAAAGTGCTCCATTGTTTCTAAGGCAGCTAATGGGCAAGCGTTTCAGAATGTGCTGCTCCTTCCTTACCAAGCCACCCCCAGGCAAAGCTCAGCAGCTGCACGTCCAAGCGGCCAGCCAGGCTGCTCCACAGGCCCACTGCAGCCCCACGATGCATGTTCAACCGAGCCCGGGTGGCCTTAAGATGCCGGGCAGAGAGTAGAGTCCACGCATGTGCTGGGCTCAAAAAGAAATGTAAATTGTCTGCCAAAGCCTCCAAAACTCTGTAGGGGGGGGCAGACTGAATCTCCCAGCTTGCAAATGCACATGGTTTTATTACTTTCCTAGCACAGTTTCTTCTTCTAGTCACGGAGGGGGCTGGGCGCTCTTGAGGACATGGACCGTTTCAGCAAATGAATGAGGAAGCAATAAGGTTACTGCTCAAGCAAAAGCCCTCCTTGTCTATGGAAAGCACTAGAGCTAAGGTTGCCAACCTCCAGGTGGGGCCTGGGGACCTCCCAGAATTGTGACTAATCTCCAGGGTACCGAGATGAGTTTCCCCGGAGAAGATGGCTGCTTTCGAGAGTGGACTGTACAGCATTACACCGTGCTGAGGTCCTTATGGAGCATAAGGACTAGAAAACCTTCTTCAGGTATGTGAAAATGAACATGTAGTAAACAGTGGGCTCAAAAGACAATGAAATGCCTATATGTTTATGTATTTGTTCTCTGTTGCTATCCTTGGTTTGTCACGGCCTATGGCTAAATACGACTACATTTCTATTCATTCTGTTTGTAAGAAAGACAAATAAGTACACCTGCAGTGTGACAGGAATCCATTCTCCCTGCGGAGTCCTAACATGTAACTAGTTTGTTGGTGGTGGAAAGAGCTGTCATGTTCCACCTGACTTACGGTGACCCTGTTGGGTTTCCAAGGCAGGAGACGTCCAGAGGTGGTTTGCAATGGCCTGCCTCTGCATAGCAATCCTGGACTTCCTTGGTGGTCTCTCATTCAAGTACTAACCACGGTCGATCCTGCTTAGCTTCCAGTCCTGCTTAGCTTCTGACAAGATTGGGCTAGCCTGGGCCATCCAGGCCAGGGCAACTAGCTTGCTAACGGATTCCAATTCAGCAGTTTTATGCTGCACTCCTGAGGGCTTACCTTGTACGCAGTTGAGCTTTGCAAAGAACCATCCCAGACCACATCACTTGCATTTCATGCATCTAATGAAATGTGCTCCAGTCCACAAAAGCTTCTGACACTCTAGGACCATTAACCTCTAAGAAGTCACAGGAGGATTCGCTTCCCTCCCTGCAACACGGGGCCCTTGCTGGAGCAGGTGAGAAAAAAAGAAAGAACCCTTGCCCCAAGGAACTTACAGTTCAAAATCTCCTTGGTGCAGAAGAACACAGTGGGTGGGGAGGGAAGAAACAGAGAGCAAGAGCAAAATGGGGTAAATATTAAGAAACGCTGTCATGAGTAATTGGGGGACAGGGTGTGGTTCAGTGCTAGGCTGCGTGCCTTGCGTGCGGAAGAGCCCTGGAGTTAAAAGATCTGCGGTAGCCGATACTGGGAAAGATCTTTCCCTGCCAGAGACTCTAAAGAACTTCTGCCAATCAGAGCTGGGTGTACTGCACAACAGTCTCACTCAGTATAAAGAAACTTAGGGTTGCCAAACCTGGTTTGGGAAATTCCTGGAGATTTGTGAGTAAAGCCCAGGAAAGGTGAGGCAAGGGACCTGTGCGGTGTCCTGCCACAGAGTCCACCCTCCAAAGCGGCTAGGGTTGCCAAGTCAGAAACTTACCGCAGCGGGGGACTCCCAGCCGGTGTCTGGAGCGTGTGCGTGCGCCACATCCACATAACCTGGAAGTGACGTGGGTATGCCGGGCACGCTGGGGGCGGGGCCAGGACCATCCAAGGGAAAACCATAGAGTTTTCCCTCGGATGACCGTGGCCCCGCCCCCAGCGTACCCGCGTCACTTCCAGGTGATGTGCACATGGGGGTGGAGTTCCCCCCGTGGCCCAATCTGCCGCCGGTGGGGAACGGGCCTCTGGGGCAGGGGTTTCCCCGCCCCCCAGGGGGACTTGGCAAGCCTAAAAGCGGCCATTTTCTCCAGGGGAACTGATATCTGTCGATTGGAAATCAGTTGTAATTCTGGGAGATCTCCAGGCCCTACCTGGAGGTTTCCCTTCCTTTCCTTTATTAGCTTCCTCCTGGAGGTTTCCACCCCTAAAGATAGGGTTGCCATTCTCCAGTTTGGGGAAGGGGAATGCCTGGTTTTGTGGGCTCCTGCCCACTGCCGGCCAGCTGGCCAGCAGGAGGAAATCACCGCCCCTAGTAGCAACGTTGACCGACGTGCCTACATCATCCAGAAGGTACATGGGCATGCCAGGGGCAGTGTTCTGGTTTTGGGGCAAAACTCTATGGTCTGAGGCTGATTTTACCATAGAGTTTTGCCCCCAAACCCAGACCATTGCCCCAGACGTGCATACGTCACTTCCGGGTGACATAGGCATGTTGCAGCACTCCTCCCCATACCCGTAAAGTCCCTCCTCCTCCCCTGCTGGCATGTCATTCTGACCTGGCAACCCTACCTATATGAAGTTTCATATTTTCATCTGCATGGTCAGCCCGAGCATACAGGTGAACTAGGCAGTCACCTAGGGCACCAGGCTTTAAGGGGTGCCAAATCAGACAAAAGTGATTTTTAAAAAAAGTTATTTCTTATACATAAAAATAGTAAATGTAGAACAAAGTTTGAGTCAAGGGGCATTGTTAAGACCAACAAAGTTTTGTTCAAGGTATAAGCTTTCATGTGCATGCATGTATCTGAAGAAGTGTGCCTGGACACAAAAGCTCATACCTTGAATAAAACTTTTTTGGTCTTCAGGGTGCCACTGGACTCAAACTTGGTTCTGCTGCTTCAGACCAACACAGCTACTCACTGGAATTTTTAGTAAATGTAGTACTTGTAAAAGCATGCATCGTTGTCCTGTCAGAAGTTGAGTTATATTATTCAGTTCTCATTGCAGAACACAGCTGCACATGCAAACACAGTTAAAATGTGCTGCCTGGGCGTGGGGCCTGATACCAAACACATCATTTGCCTAGAGCACCAAAAGCCTTTGGGTCGGCCTTGCTCATATATTTATTCAGACTTTGTTTCAGTATTCACAGAAAAGATGGGTATTGGGGAGAGATGGGAAGGAACCAGGGTGGTGAGGTAGTTGGGCTGGGGAGTTCCAGGTTCAAATTCTCATAATTGCTCCCTTGGTGACCTTGAACCAGTCCCAGCCTAAATTACCTCACAGCATCACTGTGAGGACAAAATGGAGGGGGAAAACCCTCAAATGCCACCCAGATGTCCTTCTAAGAAGAGTGGGGTGGACAGCTAAAGGTGAAAGTCCAAAGGTTTTCTGGAAGGGAGGTGTTACATCCATAGCTACGCACACTGATCTAACACAGTCAAGGCACCGCTTAGAAAAATCAGTTCAGCACTCAAGAGACCGGTGAATCATGCCAAAGCCACAGAAACATTTGATTTCGTTTAGTGTCTGAACCACTGGAACGGCACTAATAAAACATTGTGAATCTGAGATGTTAAACGAACCCAGATGATGTTTAGATCAGCCCCCAAGGAGGCTGGACAGTTAGAGCTGGGCAAAACGAACACATCCCCAGATCCAAGAGCTGATCAGTCCAGTTCTTAGGGGCTGCATCATCATTATGGCAAGAGATGGGTCTACACTGGATGCAACCACGTGCATGGCAGGCCAAGATTTTCTGAGTAAATCTGTTGCCTGCGACAATTCCAGTCCTTTTAAAAAGGGTACCCACATATAAAAAGTAAACATCCTGCAGCAATTGTGCTGACCTTTCTCCTTAAATATCATGCTCTGTCTGTTTCACTGCTTTGGTTTTACAATCTGATTCTTGAGTGTACCAGTCCTAATTTTAGACAGTCAATATTTGCTTTTTCCCTTAACCTCTCTGCTTATTAAAACTGTTGTGAGTTGATGGCAGACACACAGGTGAGGCCAGAAATAATAGGGATTAGGGTTGTTTTGATGGTAGGGTTCCCAGGTTCCCCAGCTCCAGGTTGGGAATCTCCTAGAGATTTGGGGGCAGAGTCTAGGGAGGACAGGGACCCCAGTGGGGTACAGTGCCATAAGCCCATCCTCCAAAGCATCGATTTTCTCAAGGGGAACTGATCTCTGAAGTCTGGAGGTGAGCTGTAATTCCGGAAGAGCCCCAGGTCCCACCTGGAGGCTGGCATCCCTAGATGGTAGCATTGAAAGGACTGCCCACCCCAGGTACCACCCCTGAATTTCTAGGCATTTCCCACCCTGGAGTTAGCAGTCTTACCAACAGGGTACAGCGCAAGGGGAAGCAAGACTTATGTTCCTCCCCCTGTGCGACAGTTCTGATCTGAATTAGTCCCCCCACACTACTGGAGATGATCATTCCACTTCAGATCCTGGTTTGACAGTCTGTAACTAATCTCTATGAGTGGACTGGCCTGCATCCAGACAATCACATGAACACGGTTCCTTTAATTAAACTGGGATTTCACATGATGTCTGAACAGAGCCAGATGGGCAAAACATGAGTCTCTCCTTCTCCAGTTCATTCTCACCTCTGCCTTTGACTGGCCCAAGGTCACACAGAGAACTCCAATGCAGAGTTGGAATTTGAGTGCCAGTCCCCTTGGTCCAAGAACAACTCTCTAACCACTGTCCTAACAGCCGTGCTCTAGGGAATTTTCTGCATGACTTATTCCTGCTTTTCCTAGCAACAGATTCGGTAGCATCGGAATCACTTGGAGCACAGAGGTTCACACGTCTTCACTCCCTCCACATTTTTTTCCAGTCACCACACTGGTTTATTTTCTTACAGATGTGACTCAAAACAGGATTTTTGAGCCACGGTGCTGTTGTCATTAGCGGTGTCATAGTGCCAGCCCCCCCTTTTTTCTGTTCTTTTGTTTTGCTTTGTTGTGCATGTGCAATATCAAGACACTGCTAGAAGGGGACCTAGGCAGACTTGAGGATCACCCTATTGTTCCTGCAGGAAAAAAATGTGGAAAAATGCCCTTTGCTCAAAGGTTAACCCCAATATTTGGATGTTTAGAGCTGCAACAGATGGGTTTTTGAAAGACGTTTTTAAGTTTTCCTGCT